>NW_020536581.1:0-29332 GCF_003426905.1 Ctenocephalides felis
TTGATGAAAAAATAAGAACATTAAACCCAAAGGGGAAGGCAACATATTTCTTCCCATTATCCTCAACCTGTGCTTCAATCTGTACCTCAACCTACTTCTCATGATATGCCTCAACCAGTACAAAGCAGAGCGATGGTGAAAGGTAGATGGTTTGAAGATAAATTAGAGTCTATAGTAAAATTTCTGATGAGTGCAAGTCTAATGAAGATACCAAAGCCCAAGTTACGAATTATATGATGTACAAGGTGATTCAAGATGGTAGCAATTGTTGTGAAATTTTGGAAAAGTTGGATATTTTGAAGGTAAGTGTTCATAAACAAAATCATAATACTGGGCAATAGAATTAAGACGTCGGAATACAAATATTTGATATATTAGTATATAGAAAAGTCTGCATAATTTCTTTTTTTGCATTTTAAATTATTAAAAGTGTTATGCATGCACTAAAATGTAACTGCAAGTTTTATCTCCACATCCGCCATTGCAACATTTGCCATTTGTATGATGCTTCTAAATATTATAGTTGGTAAAAAAATACTTTTAATTCTTAAGATCAGCTTCGATTTTTAAAATTAAATTTTATTCGATTACTGTACATATTTTATTTTTTCGTCAAATACGACATCTACCGACTTTTGTAATATTATTATCATTACGTATTTCTAGATACATCTATTATCCACGTGGTACATTATTTATAAACCATATGTACATCTTAATTCAATTGTCGTCATCAATATTATCAATATTACATTATTATACTTTATCCAGAACCGAGAATCACCAGCAAGAGCCGTAAGTAAATCAGATATGTTTGTCGACTTCAGTGACAGTTCAAGTTCTGAAAACAAGTTGTTGTATTTTGATGATGATGACCACCACGACGACGTCCATTGTACAAATGAGATGTCGTCCTCATATTTTGATGACTACTTTGCAAACATGCCCTTTTGTACAGAATATACCTGCAATGAATATGGTAAGGAATCGAAATAAATTTAGAATTAGAAAATCAAAGATCAGTTAAATTATTGATTTCTGTTCAATGCTCATCAATAGGTATCCCCGTCATTATTCCTGCAGATGACAATTTAGAACAAAATATGACGGATTTCGAAGAAGAAAATCAGAAGTTAACTAAAAGTCAAAACAAATCTGAAGGTAAGAATTATATTAACATGATAGTAACAATAGGAGGACGGTTGACGGTGTTAATTTAATATTTTTAAACACTAATTGCAGGAAGGTATTATGGTTTATGGCTTTTTTATGGTGGTACTTTCTATTATGTATATGTTACTAATATTTTGATGTGTATAAATCATGCATACATTTTTTTCACTAAATAATATAATGCTATTGTTATTGAACCTTTTATTAAGTAAAAATCCAAAAATCCAATGCTAACTTTATAAAGTTTTTAAAAGTTTTTGATAGATTTACCATAATAACCACTTGCTATGAATAAATTAGCTTTCAGGGTAAGTTATAGTAATCGTCCAAAAATGAAAATTTTTGCATAGCTTTACGTTTGAAAGGTTAACGAATATTTTGGCATACTTTAGGAAAAATTAATGTATGTGTGTGTGATTTTTTGTATAGCAAAAGAAATGCATTTATGCATCCCAGACTGGTCATTTGTCTGGGTATGTCGAACTCAATACCACCTGGGTATAATACCGACTAAAACTATCGCTTGCCTCTGGTCCCCAGGAAAACTGCCGATAGGCATTACTTTGTAGGGCAAGAATGATATTATTCTTATCTTGATTTTATACATATCTTTTAAATGCACGAAGTCCCATTCGCTCTTTCTCTTTCCATAGATTGCAGGTCAATTAGCACTTCTCTCGTCAATATGTCTATGGTGTTCCAATGAGCCTCAGTTGTCAGCATCACTTCTACAATAGTATCTGAAATAATTCTTTGCCTCGATATCTCCTCTACATCGTCTCGTATAGCACTAAATTGCGGGTATACAAAGAGCATGTGCTCAGGATCTTCGATTTTGCCCAAACAATATGAGCAATCCGGCATGCTCTCGCGCTTGAGGCGGTTCAGGCTCGAAAACAGCCGTACTCAAATAGAATTTGCGTAGTGTCATTAATTAACTTTTACATGCTTGCGATTAGCGATTTAGCCAGACTTTGATATTTCGAATGGGACCATGCGTCCATCTGCTTCTCACTGTAACATTCCACAGTTGCTGCCATCGCTCAATGCTGTTTTGGCGTTCTACTATTCTCAACTTTTCAGGACTCAGTTGTTGATGTCTTTGGTGGTAAATTGTTCGTCTTTCCTCTGCTAATACTTAGAGAGTTTTTATAATGACGCACACTGCTTCCGATAATGTGCGAAATTAGCAAGTAACTCTTGAAGCACTCAGACGATGTATGGGTCCTGCCTTTCTCCGCGATATTTGAGTTTTGAAAGCATCAGCCCATATGGAGGTACCATTTGTATGACCAAAAAAAAAACACTGATGACAGTAATATCATTCTGGTATGTTTTGGCCCTCAAATATATGGCATCAGTTGAGCAAGATTCTTCCTAACTGCTGACGCCTTAGCACAATCGTGTTTCACTCTGATGTTTATATTCCGCAATGTTCTCTATTGTTTTTCTACTCGTTATTAGAATAGCTTTACCTTTTTCTGTGCTAATGGAAGGTTTATTGTTCCCATCCAGCGATTAATTTTTCTCAAGGTTATGTCAAATAGGCTTACGATCTCATCAGCTTGTTTGGAAATAACTACTAAGGCTACATCATCCGTATATGCTACTAGTTTGACACATGCTAGAATCTCCAGTCTCAAAATGCCATCATACACAATATTCCATAGCATGGGGTCTAATCCGGCGGCACACCTCCAGTTATATTATATTTTTCTGTACAATTGCGTGAATCGTACATCAGTATTCTATCTGTAAAGTAGCTGGCGACTACAGAGGTATACTGGTACGTTCTTATCACGGAGTGCATTAATAATGCAATCTCAGTTTGCGGCATTGAAAGTATGTTTGATATCTAATGTAGCCGCTATACAGTACTTCTTTGCACCGCACTTT
This sequence comes from Ctenocephalides felis, assembly GCF_003426905.1. Lineage (NCBI taxonomy): Eukaryota > Metazoa > Arthropoda > Insecta > Siphonaptera > Pulicidae > Ctenocephalides > Ctenocephalides felis. The sequence continues at coordinate 3,070 of NW_020536581.1, forward strand.
CATCTGGTTTCAGCAATTGCTTTCTTGGCAGTAATAACTACTAATTTTATAGCATCGATAGTTGATTACCCTTTGCAAAAACTGATTGTCTGCTAAGAGAAGATCAACTACTGCATCTATTCTTTGGTGAATTATTCTTTCAATCGGTGCAAGTTAGTTCTTGCAGCGTTATAGGTGGAATATTATTTAGGGCTACATGTGTGACATGGCAGTTTAAATTATGTTGTCGTAGGAACAAAATTGTTACTATTTGATCCAATAGTAATGGGCAAGTTGCTGAATGGCTTTTGAGGCAAGGCATTACAATCTGATAAGGCATTCTCCATGGGGTTTCTTCGACTTTATCTAGGAGTTCTTTCAAGCAGCTAACTTTTATCTTTTAAACCTTTATTTAGTTAATCAATGGCTTTATAAAACTTTACATGTCTTCCAATGTTTCTAGTCGTTGATATTTCCTAGATGATTGCAGTGTAGACATCTAATACTTTCCTATTGCAATTTTCTATGACAAAGCTATGGCTAAAAAGTAAAGTTTATTATTGAGGTAAAGGCTGGCTTATCGTCGCTGTTTAGTAAAACTACATCAAGTGCAATAAAGACCTCTAAAAGTGCTTTACCTCTTGCATTAGTGTGTGTTTATCGCCCATGTATTGAAGTTACCCGCTTTCGCTACAGTTGTTGTTTTGCATCCCCTACTAGACGATCTAAGAATTCAACAAAATCTGGCAAAACAAAACAGGGTGGAGTCATCTAAAGTGTGCCATCTAATGTGTTTGTGTATGTGTGTTTTGTGTAGTGCAATTTTTCGACCACGATTTTGGGTGCTTGGATCATCCTCAATGAATGTTTAAAAAAACTTTAGATTCCTATTGATTGAGAGACGTGCTAAATGGTTTTGGCAAAGACAGGTCCAGCTGTTTTGGAGATACGAAGCAGATAGTGCAGAAATTAAAATTTAAGGTTTTGAGAGAACTAAGTATCTGATTTGAATGATTCAAAACAATAAATTTGTAATGATGAGATTTCGTGATGATTAGTTGTTTGGAAAGAATAGTCGAGCCGTTTTAAAGATACGGACCTAAATTGCAAAAATAGCTGTTTTTGAAAGAACGAAGTATCGAATTTGAATAATTCAAAAAACATTTTGCTTGTTTCAACAATGTTATGAATCTATTAAATTTGGTAAAGGCAAAAAAAAAATGTTTTCAAAATTTCAATTTTTTAACTTCCCGAAAGACAAAATGTTTTCATCAAAAAATCCGACTCGCTAATTTCATGTTTTCTCGACGTTTCAGGTCATTCTGAATCGAATGAGACCAAATTTTAAAAAGTATGTGTGCGTGTATGTGTGTGTATGAATATGTGTATTTGTGTGTATGTGTGTGCGTGCATGTGAACAGATTTTTTGCCGTAAATCGACGTTTTCACCAAAACGAATGGACCGATTTAAAAAATTTAAAAGCCGGTCCATGTATCACGATGAGGAATAGCGTTTATGAGTTTTGTGCGACGATCGTCCGGGATGTTTTCTTGTAAATTGCAGAAAAGTGAAAAAATTTTCGTCTACGTTTTAGCCCGCAGTTCTGAATCGATTTTGAAAATTCAAAAACTGTTTGATAGATATTGGTTTGGAATCGTGCTGATTAGTTTTTAGTAAAGATCGGCCGGGCCGTTTTCTTGTAATAAAGTTTAAAAAAAATCGGCGATTTTTATAATTATTTTTTTGACGGTAGATACTATAGTCTCGTAGATCATACTAAAAAATTACGGTCATAATTAAAAATTAAATTAATTCTTCAAAGTTTGGAAAAATTAGTATCGTTTTTTTCGTCCATATTTAACCTCAAACTACCGAACCGATTTAAAAAAATCAAAAACTGTTAAAAAAATATTAGATGGTAATGATACTGATTAGTTTTAGGTAAAAATCTACCGAGCCGTTTTCTTGTAATTAACTGTTGAAAAAAAATTTAAGCCGATTTTTATGGAACTTTTTTTGGCGATATATATCATGATCTTATAGAACTTACTGAAATATTGCGGCCTTATAACTAGTAATTTAATTATTGATATATTTAATCATTTAAATATTGATGTATTTAATTGATGTGATTAACTGTAGGGTAAGTTACCTACTCGTAGGGTAATACCTCAGAAAAAATTGATGTGTGTGTATGTGTGTGTACAATTTTTTGTTCACGATACCGGGCGCATGGATCAACCGATTTGTATTTTCCAAAAAAAATCGATTCCAATTAATGGGAAGATGTGCTGATTAGTTTTTGGCGAAGAGAGGTTCAGTTGTTTCGAATGTACGGGGCAAGACGTGCCTAAAGCAATAATTCAGTTTTTGAAAGAACGGAGCGCCCGATTGAATGAAAATGAAGAAATGATTGAATTTTGGAAATGCAGGCCCAGCGATTTGGGAGATACAGAGGTCAAAAATGATCATAAGACATACGAGGTCTGTTCAAAAAGTACCCGGAATTTTCGTTTTTTTCAAAAAAATATTTATTTATTCGTCTACATTAATGTGGTCCCCTTCAAAGTAGTCCCCCCCAGATATAATACACTTATGCCAGCGTTTTTTCCAATTTTCGAAGCACCCTTGATATTCACTTTTTGATATGTCCTTGAGCACTCTCAGCGATTTTCTTCAATCGAGGAAAACCGCCGTCCTTTCATCTTTGGGAAATCTTTGGGGTTCTCTTCAACTTTGGGAATAGGAAAAAGTCACACGGAGCCATATCTGGTGAATTTTTGCACTTTGCAACACTTTATTTCATTTTTTACGCAAAATTTAATACAAATTCTTTGACTTTTCAATTCTTCCATTGTAAAAATCGCCGAGCTCAGAAAAACACGTCGAACCTTAGCGACTACCACAGACAAAGTAAACAGTGAATATAGCTGAAAATTTCATCATACTTTAGCGGCATGTATACCAACACAATAAAAAAAAATTTTGACAATCAGACACTCCAGACCCGCGAAATTTAATTATTAGTAATTCCGGGTACTTTTTGAACACACCTCGTATGTTCATCAAATTATCAAGTATTCTATATAAATTTTAAATATGAGTACTAATTTTGTTACATTTTTTTGGGTTTCATATCAAGATGTTTTAATGTTTGAAGTTCACTTGTACGGTTCAAACAAATATCAAAATTTTCAGATTTTTTGTTTCAAAATTTTCAAGGATATTCAAAGTATTATACTTTAAATATAAATTTTAAATTTACAATTTAGTTTAAAAATGTATATATTCATATGCGTTATAGTTATGCGTAATCGTAAGAAATATATCTTCAGATAGATTCGTTCGGCATGTTAATGTAAACATTCTCAAGTATTTTATGCAATAATATGAGCGACGAAATATATAATTGTCTATTTGAAAATATTTAAAACAATTGTTATTATTCATTGATTAATATTTATAGAACACTGTTTTTTTCATCGAGTATTCAATTATGGTACCAGCAATTTGCCTTAAAGCGCACCACTAGTTAAATTCCCGTAGGGCAATTTTTAGTAATTTTTAGTAATCGCAAAAAATCGAAAATGAAAATTTCTATATATCTAGTTTCTGAATATTTTGGCATACCTTAGAAAAAACTGGATGTATGTGTGTTTTTATGTGTGTGTATGTTGTTGTTTATGTGTGTGTGTGCGGATTCAAATTTTGGTCGATGATTTTGGGATCAAGCGATTTGAATAATTAAAAAAACATTTTATTCGTATTGCTAAGGAGACGTGCTGATTTGTTTTTGGCGGAGGCAAGTCTAGCCGTTCCCAAGATACGGGACAAAAAGTGCCAAAAACTCTTACTCAGTTTTTAAGAGAAAGGGGGGTCCGATTTTAATAATTCAAAAATCATTTTACTTGTATTGACAATATAAAGAACTGAATAAATTTTTGGAAAGGCAGGTTCATCGGTTATGGACTCTCCAAAAAATAAGTTTTAAAAAAGTCATTTCGCGGTCAAAAATGTTTGTTAGACATTTGTGCATCAAATTATCAGATATTTTATAAAGATTTTAATAATGTAAACATTTTGTGTAAATTTTTTGGGTTCCGTACCAAGATTTTTATTTACGGTACGGGAAGTTTCAGCAATTGGCCTTAAGGCACGATGCAATGCACACCACTATTTTAGTACTTTTTTCATTATATTACCAAACAACTAGACTTGTCTTTATCAAACTGAAAAACATTATCAATACGAACGTTTTTAACAATCTAAATCTGACTAGTCCCCATAAGCACTCAAAACTGTGTCTACGTCTCATAACAGCGCCGATTAGCTTATTGTTGGTTGCTTGTGAAGCCTTGCTATTATGACAATAGTTTAAAATAGTATAACTTATGATTTAATTAAATATGAAAAACCAATGAAGACTATATAACAAAAATACTATACCGATGTAGCAAATCATATGATGCATTATTAAAAGGAAGTTTCTCGTCACCGGGTCTGGAAAATTCAGACTTAATTGATAAACTTTTTTTGACAAATCATTTAAATATCTTTATCTTTAGCTTTTTTATCTTTAAATAAGATTTAGAACAATATTTTCGTCGATTAGCTATTCTCTTCAAAGTGTGACAGAAATTACGTAACTATTTTCTCAAGTATACCGAAATGATCTTATAATCTTTAAAAGACAACAATCTCTCAAGTTTACTTTTTAAAAACCTAATTAACTAAATTTCAAAGTGTAATAAATTAACAAATTTCGATAATTTTGTATTGGAACATATATCTTCAGTCAACAGTTACCAAAATTTTATTGTTACCACAAAATTATTTAGTTTCAGACAAAACGGATAAGCAATCTAAAACCCTTGACAACTATAAACCAGGTGAGGATGATGTTTTAAAAACTAAGACGTCGATATCTAAAACACCATGGCATCAGGAACTGTTGAGGAATTCCACTGAATTCAAAGATTTCTTTAAATGGATCAACTCCAAGTCCGACAGCGACTTGAAAGGTAAATTAATAATTCAATTTCTTACACCATCATGGATTTTGGTACTAAGTCACTGGAAATACTAGTAGTTGTTAGTGCCAGCTGGTTTACAGGAACTAATTAAGTTTTAGAAAAAGTTTTGTATAATATCACCATTATAGCTTCTGGTACAACGACAACAAATGTCATTATAACATGGTTTAATAGACTAATTTTATTTAAGATAAAGGTGGTTTTATATCATGAAGATGATTTTTGGTCAAAGTTACTGAAAAATAATGAATGGTTTTGGCAGGTGGTATTTAAATTATCTTTAAATACCACCTATCAAAACCATTCAGGTATTTCATAGTTAAAAAATCCTTGGTCAAAGTTAGTGAAAAATAATGAATGGTTTTGGTAGCTGGTATTTTAAAGTAAATTTTATTTTCTAGTTAAAAAAATCTTTGGACAACCCTAGTCATTTAAAGAGTTGCAAACGAGTAACAAGATTTTGAGCAGAAGAATTGTGTTAATGTTTTGAATGTGTTTAAAATCTTTGCGAGAAAGCCTTCTTTGCACAAATGTTTTTATAAAATATAAATTTATTTTATAAATATTTATGACAAGAATATTTATCGACAGGTGTGCGACTGGATCCAAATAGGATTCAATGGTGCCAACGTTTTACAATTGAAAAAAACTTAACAAAAAATGTGGCACAGAAAGCGGATGCGGAAAAACGACCTGTGAGGTAATAGAAATAGATGAACATTTTTAAAGGAATATTTTTATTTGAAACATATTGTTACTATTATTATTTATTTTCTATACATATTTCAAGTATGTAATTTTTTATTATTATACATATTTAAAGTAGGGTGCTGTGAATAGAAGTAAATCACGCTTTTTTGGTTGTAAAATTGTTGAAAATAAATATATTTTTTTATTAACTTCCCGTAGGGTAGTTATAATGATGGGCTGGAAATCAAAATAAAAACTTTTTGCATATTTTTACGTAAACATTTTGACATACCTCATAAAAAATGGATGTGTGTATGTGTTTTGTATGTCCGCATTTTTGCGTCCACATTTTCGGGCGCATGGATCAACCGATTTGATTGGTTCAAAGAACATTTGATTCCTATTGATATGGAGATGTGCATATTAGTTTTTGACTAAAGCAGGTCCAGCCGTTTCGGAGATACGGAGTTCAAAAATTAGAAAGCGAGGTTTTGAGAGAACGGAAACATCCGATTTGTATAATCCAAAAAACATTAAATTTGTAATGATTGCGAAAAGAAGTGATTAGTTTTTGACAAAGGCGTATCCAGCCAATTTAAATATACAAAGCTAATTGTGCAAAAAGTTTTTGAGAGAACTAAGCGTCCGATTTGAAAGAACTTTCTGCTTGTTTCAACAAAATCATCAATCAATTCAGATTTCAATTTTAATTCTGTTCTAATATAATTTAAACAAATAATTTCAACTTTGCAATTCAGTTTATATAATTCTTATAAATATTAGACAATGTTACAATATTTATAATAATCTATTTGAAAACATTTAATATTTCTCGAACATTTCGTTACGGTACAGGAAGTTTCAGCAATTTGGCAACATTTTACCATTATCTTCTAATTATGTTTGGAAGTATCTCTTTTTTTGAATCGCAAAAAAGTGTATTTAGCGTGATTTCCAAAAATGTATGGAGAAGTGGGCCACCCAATTTTTCATCGGAAAAAATGCTGCTATATGCTAGAACGTCTTACCTTGAGGGTTTCCAAATGTGCTGATTACGAATCCGTTGTCAAATTTAAAAAAAATCAAAATAGTTCAAAATTAAAATGAAGGTTTGCGATTGAAAAACAGTGATTTCAGTAATAATGTTCATTTAATGTCAGAAAGGAAAGATTATGAAGTTGGAATGATGATAATGCTAAAAAAACATCTTGCAACATTCAAGTACAGATTTTAGATGCAATTTATTGCAAATCATCAAAGACAGACAGCAAAAATCGATGTCTTCATTTGAAGAAATCGAAGACTTTTTTTTTTCGTTTTTTTACAGCTAATAGTGATGTATTGGCCTACTTGAAAACTTTTGCTGGTACTTGGAAACTTATGCTGTTTTGCTTCTGCCACGACCTCTCTGTTTTCAGAGGATGTAATAATGCGCTCAAAAGATGATCTGCTAACGTCGGTAGCCGCAGAAGCAACACGATCCAATATTTTATTTATTTTTACTTTATTCATAGCAATAATCAATTTTTCAGAATTCACCACTTTTTTGGAGTTCCCTGTTTTTTAGAAGACATGATCCCGAATTGATAAATATAAGTAAATAAGACGTTTGAATAATTGATAAAAATACTTCACTGTGCAAAGAAGGGAATTACTCAAGTGGCCCATGTCCATCCCTTTGGGTCACATCTGGCCACCGCATACTATGTAAAGTTCAAAGTATGCTTTTCTACAACAGCGATAAGCAATTAGGCGCAACTTACGACACTGAAATAATTAATCGAAATATATAAATAATGAAAAAAGCGCTGCACTTTCAGACATGGATTTGGACAGGGAGATAAAAAAATATAGGAATAACAGTATAGGTCTTACTAATGTCAAATAAAGCGTCCGCTTGTTCTTCACGCTAAGCGGACAGTAGATTTATTATCCCGTTAGCCTGCCCCATTTCTATGTTGGTGTGTTTGGTGAAGCTGAGCCTATGGTCCTTCGATAATTCAATTTTGTAGCTTATTACTACAGTCAGTGTAGTGGACTTACGGCTCTTTGCCAATAAGATAGTCTCAATCTTCTGTGGATTGATTTTGATTTGCCACTTGTCTCTATAGTCTGTCAGTCTTTCTATGTGTCTTTGTATTTTAGTGTTTAGTAGTCTGGGCGATCTAGATGATTTAAAAATTGCAGTGCCGTTGGAGAACGTCAGTAGTGTTGTGTTGGCCTCAAGGTATGAATTTTGTACTTTTGTTATGTAAGGTGCAAAATTGAGAGTTATGAGTTTATGTTTTAGTCCGTCCATCCAGATTGTGTCAACGGCCTTTTTAAAGTCGAGCAACACCAATCCGGTATGGTTTTGTCTGTTGTAGTTGATTATGTTTCAAATCAGTTGCGTCAATGGGTTTATTGTAGAGTGCTGCTCTTTAAATTCTCATTGTATGTCTGGTATAATTTTGTTGCGTTTTATATATCTGTTTAATCGTTTAAAAGCTAATTTTTCAGTGGTTGATTGCTCTGTAATTTGGCGGAAAGTAACACCTGAGTGAGGGCAAAGAAGAACGAAGAAGAAAGGAGCCCGAGAATACTATTGCTGGCCGCAGCCATCCTTCTCAGGCGTTCAGACCGTACCATCTAAGACCAGAACCGCAAAAGAGGCGAGAATTCTGCCTATCATAATAAAGGAGCAGCTAAAACTTGACACATGCACAAAATCTATATGTACATAGTTGAAGATCACGATAAAATTAAAAATTTATCACGGTAGTGCCATTATACACTTACACAATAACCTAAAAAATTAACATAACTAGATTCCACCCGGCCATATCGGAGACGAGGTCTGCGAAGGTATACTACTGAAAGATTCCGAAGCGAAATAAGTTACACAGTATAAGCTCCCTATCTACACAGTCATTCTAAAAAAAGATCAAGTCATCTCGGAACTTAAGCGCATTACCAACATTGAGGGATACATCTTTTTCTGGAAGGCTTATAGCCCGCAGAATAGACTTTTGCAGAGCCATAAATGCTTCAATTTCGGACACAAGTTGTATACCTGCGACGTAAAGTATAGGTGTATGAAGTGCATCACTGTGCACTGCCATCTGAGGCCCGACGTGTGTCAATTGCAAGAGTAAACATCCGGTTAACTACTATTAAATGCACAACACACCTTAATTATACGGAGAAGAAGAAAAGTGGCGCTATCGGAAGAAGACAGATATACAGGCCAACTGAGGCACCGACGTGTGTCAATTGCAAGAGTGAAATTACTATCAGAAGAAGACAGATATACAGGACAGCATCAACACTAATGCCGCTGATGAGGAGTTTTTCGTCAGTTTGACCAGCATTGGCCCCCATGTCAAACCTGCATATTCTCAACTCCCTGTCATATCGTCATTTTGAATTCCGATCCAGTATCAACCATCAACGGTTCAGCCTGTACCATCACTAATTCAGCCTGCATCATCACCATCACAGATCCGGCCTATCACCAGCCAGTCAGATCTAGATTTCAATACACCAAAAGGACTTGTTGTTGATGTGGATGTTATCAGGAAGCTATTTGCATATCCTGAGATAAAACAAATTTTCAGTGAACTTCACAAACTGACGAAGCCACTAAACACCAACATGACTTATAGCGACAAATATCCCACTATACTTAACTTTTGTACAGCCTACCAATAAAGGTGCGTCCTCACCTAATGAACGAGCATGAACGAACACGAACAAGCAAAAACTACGTACCAGAACGAACGCCAACGAGCATAGTGGGACAGCACAACAGACACGAGCAAACATAGCAAGCAACTTATGGAATATTAAAATTGTTTGTTCATGTTGGTACTCGTTTGCAATGTGGACGCCACAACGAATGTAAACGAACTTCTTTGTTGTAGTATTCACTTGTTATATTTGATCTTCACTTCTTAAATTGTGATTATTGTATGCGGTTACTATGTTTGATAATTTTCAAAAATATGGAATGGTCAAATGAAGTCATTTTGGCATTCATAAATAAAATAGAGAGGTTTTCTATATTCTGGCGTACTAAGGATCTATTTTATAAAATCACTAGAAAAAAGTTCAAGTTTGTTTGGAACGATTGGCCTTTGTTCGTGTTCGTGTTCGTTCTTCTTCGTAATTTCTTGTTCGCCGTGTTCGTTTATGCTCATTTGTTTATGGCTTAAGGTGGTGAGGACGCACCTTAAGCCATACACGCAACATACGCATAATGCACTTCAACTCGAACGGACTGAAAAAAATTTGACCTGGACATTGTACTTCTTAACGAGATACACTTGAAACATATGGACAGATTATACTTTAATAACTACAAAGTTTGCAGAAACGATAGACAGTCAGAAGCACGCGGATGGGAAGACATTGCTATTCTGATAAAGTCTTGCATCAGACACTAGCAAGAGCCGATTTTAAAGCTATTTTTTGTACATTTAGCTCTGTATCTTTAAATGACTGAACCTGGCTTTGTCAAAAACTAATCACCACTTATCCTATTCATAACAAATTGAATGTTTTTTGGACCATTCAAATCGGATACTCCGTTCTCTCAAAAACTCGATTTCTATTTTCTGCACTCTTTGCTCATTGTCTTCGTAATTGCTGGACCTGCCTTTACCAAATCTAATCAGCACATCTTCCTATCAATAGGAATCGAATGTTTTTTGAACCATTCAAATCGGTTGATCCGTGCGCCCGAAAACGTGAACGAAAAAATGCGGCCACACAAACACACACACATACCATAATTACGTTACAGTATTCTGTAGTCATTACCAAACTTATTAACACCAGAATCACCGCCGAATTTGAGCACAGTTGAAAATAAAAGACAAAAATGTTTCAAGTCTACATTTCGTAATTGCCGGATACACACGGAACTACGTTCACTGGCTCGGTTGTGTGAACCTAATTTAAGGGAGTCATTAAAACTGTCATTTTTTTAAAACTATAAAACTAATCGCTACTTAATACTAGTGATGATTGGGAGTAGTTATTAGTTTTTGGCAAAGGCAGGCCCAGCCGTTTCGAAGATACAGAGCCAAATGTGCAAAAAATGGCAGTTTTTGAGAAAAAACTTTTCGCTTGTTTTTCCAAAATAATTGATTTTAGAAAAAAAATATTTAGATTTTTTTTTTTCATTTTTTTTCAAAAAAAATCTTTTTTTTGTATATCATTTTGTATGGCATTGTGCCTTAAGGCAAATTGCTGCATCTTCCCGTACCGTAACGAAATGTTCGAGTAATATTAAATGTTTCCAAACAGATTATTATAAATACTGTAACATTGTCTAATATTTAATAAGAATTATATAAACTGAATTGCAAAGTTGAAAGTATTTCCTTGAAGTATATAAGTGAGCTTTTAAACTTTAGCCAGAATTATAATTTGAATTATTTTCGATATACGAAAAAAAATTGAAAAACAAATTAGAAACAATTTTTTTCCAAAAGCAATTATTTGTTGAAACAAACAGAAAGTTCTTTGAATAATTCAAATCGGACGCTTAGTTCTCTCAATAACTGCCATTTTTGGCATATTTAGCTCGGTATCTTCGAAATGGCTGGGCCTGTCTTTGCTGAAAACTAATCACATTTTCACGCAATCATTACAAATTGAATGTTTTTTAGATCATTCAAATCGGATACTCCGTTATTTCAAAAACTCAATTTGTATTTTCTGCACTCTTTGTTGCGTATCTCCGAAACGGCTAGATCCGTCTTTGCCAAAATCTAATCAGCACATCTCCCTATCAATAGTAATCAAATTAAATCATACAAATCGGTTGTTCCGTGCGCCCGAAAACGTGGACGAAAAAAAGCGGACGTACAAAACACACACACATCCATTTTTCTGAGGTATGCCAAAATGTTCTGAAACCTTCAAAACGTTGAGAAAACTACTCTACGGGAATTTAATAATTGAACCAGTTTTTGTAGGACTTTAATAGTAGGACTTTTGATAAGGAGATGTGCTAATTAGTTTTTGGCATAGGCGTGTCTAGCCGTTTCGAAGATGGGAAAAAAGTATCATAAACGGTAACTCAGTTTTTAAGAAAACGGAGTGTCCGATTTTGATAATTCAAAAAACATTTAACTTGTATTGACAATGTGAACAACTGATTAAATTTTTATGAAAGCATGTCTAGCGGTTTCGAAAATCTAGTGAAAAAAGTAAGAAAAAAAATTCATTTGGTGGTCAAAAATGATCATTATTTTATAATGATTTTGACAATAAGTATAAATTTTGTTTACATTCCTATGGGTTCCATACCAATGTTTATTCGTTATACGGCGTCGGGGCGCTTATGCGCATCGATATTTCGTCTCTATTCAATTAAAGCAGTACGACTGCTTTGAAAAAAAAATCAGAACTTCCAAAATATTTCAAAATAAAGAAAAAACAATGTGAACAACTGATTAAATTTTTATGAAAGCATGTCTAGCGGTTTCGAAAATCTAGTGAAAAAAGTAAGAAAAAAAATTCATTTGGTGGTCAAAAATGATCATTATTTTATAATGATTTTGACAATAAGTATAAATTTTGTTTACATTCCTATGGGTTCCATACCAATGTTTATTCGTTATACGGCGTCGGGGCGCTTATGCGCATCGATATTTCGTCTCTATTCAATTAAAGCAGTACGACTGCTTTGAAAAAAAAATCAGAACTTCCAAAATATTTCAAAATAAAAAAAAAATCTTTTTTCAAAAAAAAGTTTTTTTTTCATGGTTATATTTTCATAGTTTATATAGTTTCATTTCATAGTTTTTTCATAGTTTTATTTTATAGTTTATCTGTAATTTTTTTAAAGTAAAATTTTTTCAAAAATGTTAATCTTTTTAAACAAAATAATTTTCGGTACAGGAAGTTCCAGCAATTTGCCTTAAGGCACGATTGTGCCCCACTAGTTAACCATATTTTTAACTTCCCGAAGGAGAAGTTTACGTTTTCATAAAAATTTTCGAATTCAAGTATAATTATCAAGGCAAAACGATCAAAAATGTATGTTTTGAGCGCTATCACAGAATAAGGTACAACGACTTCCGGCATTGTGTTCACGAGCCGAATTTTTTCACGAAATTAGGGACAAACTTGTGCTTCAGCAAAATGCCGATTATTTTATAAATAAAATTCTACGCCGCAAAATTTTGGTTCATAATGATCCTATAAATCTAGTTTATAGAATAGAACAGTTTTAGCTCGTTCACTTTGCTACTTTTTTTACAAATCATCTCTAAAGTCAAACGTACCGAAATGTGGTACATTTATTTTAACCATTCAGATTACTGTTATTTAGATAACTGTGCATTCACTTGTTTTGATTTAATTTCCAAAATGTAATGTATCCTGTAAAGACACTCTTACATTTAGCTTATTGATTCCTTGCTTTATTTATATTACCACTATATAAAGCCTAAACACAGTGGTTTCCAACATTTTCTCCTTGCATTCCCCTTTCGAAAGAAAAAAATATTGCGCCCCCTCTAATTTTTCTAACAATTTAATTTAAATATACTTGCCTGAAATTATGCCAAATAAAACACAATATTTTAAAAAATGTACATGTAAACATAATTAAAATATTAAATAATTTTAAATTCAATGAAAACCAATCATAGAACTAGTTGGTTTGGAATTTTGCCTTGAGGCAAGTTACATGAACTTTCCGATATGTGTAATTAATCGGCTTAATCAATAAAAACTAAATTGATTTATGAGCGATGAAAAGTATTCTGAGTGGATTTATTACACATAATTGAAAACGAACAAACACTTTGACTCGGAGTATTTTTTAAAAGCAAATTTTCAAAAATCAACAATTTTTAACTTCCCGTAGGGCAAGTTATAGTAATCGCAAAAAATCAAAAATGAAAATTTTTATATATCTTTACGTTTCAGAGGTTTCTGAACATTTTGGCATACCTTAGAAAAAATGGATGTATGTGTGTGTGTGTGTGTGTGTGTGTATGTATGTATGTATGTGTGTGTATGTATGTGCGGATACAAATTTTCGTCGACGATTTCGGGAACACGAATCAACCGATTTGAATAATTTAAAAAACATTCGATTCGTATTGATAAGGAGACGTGCTGATTAGTTTTTGGCAAAGGTAGGTCTAGCCGTTCCGAAGATACGGGGCAAAAAGTGCCGAAAACGGTAACTCAATTTTCAAGAGAACGAAGCGTCCGATTTGAATAATTCAAAAAACATTTTATTTGTATTAACTGATTTGTTCAAAATTTTGGAAAGGTAGGTCCAACGACTTTGGAGATATGGAGGAAAAAGTAAAAAATGAGGCATTTGGCGGTCAAAAATGATCATTAGATATATGCACATCAAATTATCAGATATTTTATAGAGATTTTAACAATAAGTATAAATTTTGTTTACATTCCCATGGGTTCCGTACCAATGTTAACGCGTTAGACGGCGATGCGGCGCTTACGCGCTTTGATATTTCGTCTTTATGCAGTGAAAGCAGTACGATTGTTTTGAAAAAACCTTCAGAATTTCCAAAATATGTCAAATTGAAGAAAACATTTTTCTTTTCAAAAAAAATTTGTTTTCAAAAAAAAAAATTTTTTTTTTAAAAGTAATTTTTTGTCAAATTTATAGTTACTCAAAAATCTAGTTTTCTCGAAGTAAAATTTTTTCAAAAATGTTAATTGTTTTTAAAAAAATAATAATTTTCGGTACGGGAAGTTCCAGCAATTTGCCTTATGGCACGATGCCTTAATTGCCTTAAGACAGAATTCCACTTACATCTAGTTATATTTGAACTAGTTTCCATAACACTGTAATGGCTTAGTATGTTTATTAAAACCAAGTACTCTATCCTTATACCAAGTAAATCGTCTAGTTTAACAAACGTCAAAAAAACTACTCATTATCTCATACTTTGATGAATTTTTAAAATTAAACGAGTTGTCGTACGGCCGTAATATTTTAGTATGATCTAGAAGACTGTGGTATCTACCGTCAAAAAAATAATAATAAAAATCGTACAAAAAAAAAATTGAACACTTTATTACAAGGAAACGGCCCAGCCGATCTCTACCAAGAACTCATCAGCACGATTCCCAACCAATATCTTTCGAACGGTTTTTGAATTTTCAAAATCGATTCAGATCTGCGGGCTAAAACGTGGACAAAAATTTTTTCACTTTTCTGCTATTTACAAAGAAACGGCTTGGCTGATCGTCGCGCAAAATTGATAAAATATTTTCCTCATCGAGATACATCGAATGACTTTTAAGTTTTTGAAATCGATCCAGCCATTCTTGAGAAAACGTCGATTCACAGCAAAAAATCTGTTCGGCGTGATGCTTGATGCTTGATTGAATTTCAATCAACAGATAGAACACGTTAGTGCTAAGGCGTCAATAGCTGGGACGAGACTTGCTTGACTGATGCCTAACGTTGGAGGCCCTAAACCAACCAGAAGGATATTACTATCAAAATTTTAACACTTTATTACAAGAAAACGGCCAAAATCTAATCAGCACGATTCCCAACCAATCTTTTGAAAAGTTTTTTAATTTTCAAAATTGATTCAGAATTGCGGGCTAAAACGTGAACAAATAATTTTTTATTTTTCTGCGATTTACAAAGAAACGGCTTGGCCGATCGTCGCACAAAGATGACAAACGCCACTTCTCATTGCGATGCATCGAATGGCTTTTAAATTTTTGAAATCGGTCCAGCCGTTTTTGAGAAAACGTCGATTTACGGCGAAAAATCTGTTCGTACACACGCACACACACACATACTTTTTCCAAATTTGATCTCAATCTATTCAGAATGGCTTGAAACTTCGAGAAAACATAAAATTAGCAAATCGGATTTCTTGATGAAAACATAAACTTCTCCTTAGGGAAGTTAATAATAATTAACACAACAGTAAAAAAATTTAATGCGACGATTGAGCTTGTTATTTAGCAAATCATCATATTTCTCAATGACAAATGGATTTCTAATCCATTCGTATTTGGACATATCTAGATCTTTAAAGTAATGCGAAAATTGGTTCTTTAGACTAGTCATATGGTTGATGATAAGATCTTCACTAGCTTCTATTTCATCAGTAACACAAGTAATTTTAAAGGTGGGAAACATGTCAAAGTTAATAGTTTTCATACTAGCTATCCACAGTTTTAATTTTTTCATAAAAGCCGTAATCTTGTCTTTCTGAACAAAAGCATGAATTTAAGATCTTTGCATTGATTTATTTAAATCGCTTAGTCTTTGAAAAATGCTTTATCTCTTTGTTATTAGCAAGAAATATGGCAATTTCTTTTTTGACCCCTAACACTCTTTGAAGTACTTAAGCACGTAAAAGCCAACGTGCTTCACAATAATAAAGTAGTACATTTTTCCTGACAAAATTGCAGCGAAAATTGTGGCTTTCTTGCACGCATTTTGCTGATCTGTTTTTGACGCTAACTCAGCATTTAAAATTGATATTTTTAAAATATCTTTGCCCCCCCTGGAACGGTATGGCGCTCCCCTAGGGGGGGGGGGGGCGCAGCGCTGGTTGGAAATCGCTGCCTTAACATTTATTTTAATTAAATCATCACGTCAATATGTGAAGCAAAATTGAAAGTTGCCGATAGCTTATTGGGTACATGCGTAACTGTATTAGCCAACGGGATGATGTTGGTACAGTACAACATAAACCATAGTTAAATTTGAAACAAAAGAATTTAAAAAAATATAATTGGATCTTTCAGAAATTTCAAGAATCTTTTTTTTGTTAAATAGTATTTTAACTATTGATATAATAAAATTAAGGTTATAATTCTTTTCGATTTTTTTTCCTACGATTGTGTTAATCATTTTTCAGTGCACCTGTAAAGTTGTTCAAAAAAAGACGCCCAAGATCGAAATTGGCCGAACCTATAGACTTGGCGTTTGAGGAAAAACAAGTTTTCGACGACTACGTCACCAGGAAACATGCCTGGGACTGCCAGTGCCAAGCACTTCCTGCAGCAAAGTAAATATTTTTAGAAGCCTATATTAAATATCAGAATAATTTTATATTCTTTCTTAGAAAGAGTTAAAAAGCTCTTCAAAGGATCCGTTAAACCATAAATGTTCAAAATCTTTTTCGACAAACCTGTTGAATCAGCTTAGAGAAATGACATAGCTTAAAATTGTGAGAACGTAATGTATTTCAAACAGTTTTGTCATCACCTCAGTGTATTTACCCAAAATTTCATAGGCCCTACTAATCGTCAATTCATATGTTTTTTGAACCATACAAATATATTGAGTTATTTTTTCCAAAAACCCTTAAACAATCTTTGCAACGACGTGGATAATCATTAATGGAAATACCACAAGCTTAAACATATTCCTAAGTTTTTTGTTTTAATATGTTCAAGCTAATAATAAATTGTGTTCTGCATAAATTGTTTTCTTTTCCAGGACCCTTTGCGATCCATTCCACAAGCGTCCAGTGACGCAACCGGAACAGCATAAACGTTCAGGTGGATCTCCTACTAAACTTGATCGTTTTCGGAGAGCCTTTACCACTATTCCCAATTTGAAAAATCTGGAAGTTTCTCGAATGCAGCATTTCAGAGGAATCAGCAGCCCACTTCCGCAGGAAAAATGGAGATCTCCTTTGTGTGTTGGTGCAAGAGTTGCTTCTGCCAAACGCAAACGAGCAGGGAGATTTAAGGGAATACCAATGCAGTATTTAGCCAGGTAGAAAATGGAGATATAAAATTCATTATTCGACAACGAGTTGAATACGAATAGAACTTAGTCAATGTTCAATATTTATGATATTCGTACGGTTACGTATTTGTCTTCTGTGTCAGGAAGTAGTCTTAGCACTTTTGAAATACGTAAGAACTATGGATGCATGTGCCTTTAAAATGTAACATAAACTTACCAATACGTTAAACAATAGACTTAATCAACAAAAATGGAGATATAGCCATTTAAATAAAAAATAAACTGTTATTTTAAATGGAACGTATTTATGTCTGTATAATTTAAATGCAGCCCAATATTGGTTGCCATATTTATTGATAAGACCAGTAGCTATGGCTGACTGAGGTACGAGAAACAGGTGATGTAATTTTAGGTGTTTCGTATTTACACGTTTCGAGGTAACGTTACTAGTTACCGTTACTTTAATCAGGCCTGAATTTAGTTGCCACACTGCAAAGAAAAAAGAAAAACATTTTTTTATAATTTTTAAAGCGTACCTCTATTTCAGAATTTATTAACTTCCCGTAGGGCAAGTTATAGTAATCGCAAAAAAATCGAAAATGAAAATTCTTGCATTTCTCGACGTTTCAAAAGTTTCTGAAAATTTTGGCATACCTTAGAAAAAATGAATGTATGTGTGTGTGTGTGTATGTGCGTGTATGTACATGTAAAACATTTGATTTGTGCTGATTAGTTTTTGGCAAATGCAGGTCTAGCCGTTCCGAAGATACGGGGCAAAAAGTGCCGAAAACTGTAACTCAGTTTTTAAGAGAACGGAGCGTCCGATTTTAATAATTTAAAAAATATTGTACTTGTATTGACAAGATGAAGAAGTGATCAAATTTTCATGAGAGCAGGTCTAGCGGTTTCGGAGATCTGATGAAAAAAAGAAAAAAAAATGCTATTTGGCGGTCAAAAATGATCATTAAACATATGCACATCAATTTATCAGATATTTTATAGAGATTTTAACAATAAGTATAAATTTTGTTTACATTCCTATGGGTTCCGTACCAATGTTTATCCGTTAGCCACCGACGCGCCGCAGAACGATTACTTTGAAAAAGAGTTCAGAACTTCCAAATATGTCAAAATAAAAAAAAACATTTTTTTCCAAAAAAAACTTAAAAAAAAATTTTTTTTAATTTTTTTTTCAAAAAAAGTAATTTTTTGTCCAATTTATAGTTTCTCAAAAATCTTATTTTTTTTAAGTAAATTTTTTTCAAAAATGTTAATCGTTTTTAAAAAAATAGTAATTTTTGGTTCGGGAAGTTCCAGCAATTTGCCTTAAGGCACGATGCCTTAATTGCTTTAAGACAGAATTCCACTTACAACTAGTTTTGTAAATTAGTTTCTGTTTGTTATACTTATGTATCTGGAGGCAAATTTAAGATGGCTAGAAACATCCAGTCTATAAATGTTCTCCTTTCTTGAACATCTCTTCGAACAATACCAATGGTAAGGCTTCTATCTATGGATGTTTCTCAAGACATTATTTTGCATTGGCCGATTGTTGCGTTGCATGTAGTGTTAGAACGATAGTATCGATACTTTGACTTCGATGCTGAGTACTTTTGTAATCGATATTTCGGGCCGATTCTTTTGGCGGTATCAATACTTTGCGCCGATTCTACTCAAAAAGTTTCGGCTATATTTTTTGGCCCCACCAAAAGTTCGACCGCATTTTATGAACACCACTCATTCTCTTTTGTTGCGGCGACAC
Source organism: Ctenocephalides felis (assembly GCF_003426905.1). Taxonomy (NCBI): domain Eukaryota; kingdom Metazoa; phylum Arthropoda; class Insecta; order Siphonaptera; family Pulicidae; genus Ctenocephalides; species Ctenocephalides felis. The sequence continues at coordinate 22,245 of NW_020536581.1, forward strand.
CACTCTTCATAGATAACGAACGAAACAAGCGATAAGTCGAGTGCGATATGGTTTTTGTTAAAGAAAATGTTTATGAATGCCCCCAGTTCGAAGCCAATGATTAACAATAAATAAAAGAATTAGAGTTTAAAATTACGTACGTCGATAATATAATTTCTGTTACCCCCGAGAACATATGTTTATCAACGATAATAAATTTTGTATATTGTATGCAAAAATCTTGTTATCTGCGAAATTGTCACGCAACCAACTTTGGTTAAATAATTTATCAAGACATTCGATTTCCGATTATAATTTTTAAAGCCGAGACTTTTTTTTCTAAAATAAATATTACTTTATAATCGTATTTCCAAAATAAGTAAGACTTACGATTATAGCGGCGGCAGCTTTGTCATTTCATTGTTCCACCCGGATGCCGCGGCGTCGGCAAATCATATCGTCGCGTTCTAAACTTACAACTAATTTTTGCTTTTTCATTCTTTTGAAATCAATTAATTATTTCTAAATCATTTTACTATTAGATATAATAAAAATATATAGGATCATATAGGTTTTTCCTATCTGTGTCTGAAGGCACAATTAACAATTTATCATATCTCCAATTTTTACAATAAGCTGTTTACTGTCGGGTTAAAAGGATGGTCATTCGGTCATTATACCTAATCTATTGTAAAAAGAACATAATATGCAAAAGCGTCCAGTGCATCTGTGCACATACAACTATTATATGTAATAGGATAATAGTAAAATAATTCTAAAGATTTCTTAACACAATTATTTCTTATGCCTATTGTTAGTTTCGAATATCATTTATAATCAGCATTATAACTAACGCGATTGCCTAGTTTACATGTAGGTTGAAAGATGCCATACCCTACAGTATTATCAAATTTAATTTTTATATTGCGTATTCAATGATAATAGAAGTAATTATGGTAATGTTGAATTTTATTTTGTTTCTTTGTCTATTCTCAATATTTATTAAATTTGTAAGCCTTCATTATATATTATACGCGGTGTTAAAATTTTTCATATAAATTTTATATAGTTTTTATTCTGATTATAATTGTATATTTTTTGTAATTAATTTGAATAAAAAAATGTGCAATAACTATTTCGAAACAATATAGCGTAATTTTATTTAGCGCTAATAATTATTGCAACAGATATAAGCAAGCCGAGGTTTCATAAATAATATTCCACTTACATATATTAGTACTTTTCTTTTTTTCAACGAATAAATAAATTAATAAATTGCCAGTATACTAAAACCTACTCTTGTCTTATAAATTTTTTCAAAAGCTTTTAATATATGACACTGCAGACATTTTGATGCTTTAACTAATTAAAGCGAAATTGCCTATATTTAACTTCCCGTAGGGCAAGTTATAGTAATCGCAAAAAATCAAAAATGAAAATTTTTATATATCTTTACGTTTCAGAGGTTTCTGAACATTTTGGCATACCTTAGAAAAAATGGATGTATGTGTGTGTGTGTGTGTGTGTGTGTATGTATGTATGTATGTGTGTGTATGTATGTGCGGATACAAATTTTCGTCGACGATTTCGGGAACACGAATCAACCGATTTGAATAATTTAAAAAACATTCGATTCGTATTGATAAGGAGACGTGCTGATTAGTTTTTGGCAAAGGTAGGTCTAGCCGTTCCGAAGATACGGGGCAAAAAGTGCCGAAAACGGTAACTCAATTTTCAAGAGAACGAAGCGTCCGATTTGAATAATTCAAAAAACATTTTATTTGTATTAACTGATTTGTTCAAAATTTTGGAAAGGTAGGTCCAACGACTTTGGAGATATGGAGGAAAAAGTAAAAAAATGAGGCATTTGGCGGTCAAAAATGATCATTAGATATATGCACATCAAATTATCAGATATTTTATAGAGATTTTAACAATAAGTATAAATTTTGTTTACATTCCCATGGGTTCCGTACCAATGTTAACGCGTTAGACGGCGATGCGGCGCTTACGCGCTTTGATATTTCGTCTTTATGCAGTGAAAGCAGTACGATTGTTTTGAAAAAACCTTCAGAATTTCCAAAATATGTCAAATTGAAGAAAACATTTTTCTTTTCAAAAAAAATTTGTTTTCAAAAAAAAAAATTTTTTTTTTTAAAAGTAATTTTTTGTCAAATTTATAGTTACTCAAAAATCTAGTTTTCTCGAAGTAAAATTTTTTCAAAAATGTTAATTGTTTTTAAAAAAATAATAATTTTCGGTACGGGAAGTTCCAGCAATTTGCCTTAAGGCACGATGCCTTAATTGCCTTAAGACAGAATTCCACTTACATCTAGTTTATTTCATCAGGTTGCCTTCTGGTTCGGATAATCGTGCTGTTGTTGAAACCAGCAGTACCCGCATCGCTACTTTGTATGTGAATAAACATCATGATTCAATGGAGCTGTTGCAACACTCTGCGGAGTTCCAAGAGGTGGGATTTGAATGTTTTTTTTTTAAATATTGATGATTTTCTTTAATTTATTATTCTGATATAAATTGTTTGTGACATATATAGTATTACTTATATTAAGATGAAGTACTAGTAAAATTTGAGGAAACAGGAATACAGGAATCGTGAAAGACGCAATTAATTCAGTAAATCGATGTTTTTACAAATTATTATATCCAAAGTAAAAAAGCAGGGGGCATATTGTAACAGTTTTTTAATGAATATATCTTACGAATTCAGTTTAAGACACTATTGTAAAACGCTTGTTACTAGTTACCCCTGATACAGAGAGCCCTTATGCCGGTCACAGACGTTAATGTATAATTGCGCAACCAATGACTTGCACATGTACTCTGAAAAGAATTGAATTCTTTTTGGCTAATTCAAATACTTTCAAATGTTGTTAACTCCATAAATTTGAGTTATGTATTCGCCACAAAGTAAAACAAAAACGGGACATGTGCTGCCACACGCGTCCAACGAACGAACTTTTTGACTTGAACTGCATAATTACAACTAGTTCGTATTGGTATTTTGCCTTGAGGCAAGTTACATGAACTTTCTGATATTTGTAAATAATCGAATTAATTAATAAAAAATAAATTAATATATGAGTGACTGAATGTATTCCGAGTGGATTTATTTCACATAACAAGAAAAAACGAACAAACACGTTAACTCGGTGCATTTTCTAAAATCAACCATTTTTATAATTGAACCAGTTTCAGTAAGACTAATGATTCAGTATGTTCATTAAGACCAAGTACTCTATCTTTATTCCAAGTAAATCCTCTAATTTTAATTTTAACAAACGTCAAAAAGACTACTCATTTTCTCAAGTTTTGATGATTTTTTAAAATTAAACTACTTGTCGTAAGGCCATAATATTTCAGTAAGTTCTATAAGACCATGATATATATCGCCAAAAAAGTTCCATAAAAATCGGCTTATTTTTTTTCAACAAGAAAACGGTTCGATAGATTTTCACCTAAAACTAGTCAGTATCATTTCCAACTAATATCTTTCGAACAGTTTTTGATTTTTTTTAAATCGATTCGATAGTATGAGCTTAAATGTGGACGAAAAGTTTAACACTTTTTTCCAAATTACAGAGAAACGGCTCGGTCAATCGTCAGGTAAACTAATCAGGTCGATTTCCAACCAATATCATTCGAACGGTTTTTGAATTTTCAAAATCGATTTTGAATTGCGGGCTAAAACGTAGCCAAAAAAATTGTCGCACAAAGTTGATAAACGATAGTCCGCATCGAGATACATCGAATGGCTTCCAAATTTTGTCAAATTTGAATGTCAAATTCACGAATATCGTCGTATTTATAATATCTAAATGTTGTATTTTAAATGCTTAAGATAAAAGCCTTCTTTTATTGATGAAATAATTTTATTTATTTAATTGATTTCGTTTCTTCAGGTTTCTGAGCATATGCTCTTCCTGTTCAACGATATTGCAAAACACAAAGAAGCATCAAGCATAAAGTCTGCTTTGTCCTCTGGAAATGCAACTCCAAAAACGGTAACGATATTACTAATATAATAACTAATGGTGTATTCCACTGTGCCTTAAATAATTGGCTGAGAGTTTTCCAATTTCCAAACAGTACAGTAATTTAAAAAAATTAACAATCTATTTTCGTATAAAATCAATATTTCAAAGATATTAAAAACTATATTACTTCTAATTATAAATTGTGTTGTCAACCTTTCTGGTCAATACCTTAAATGAATGGATCAATCAATGGTGTATTAACCGTTTTGTCAAGCAACACGTTGACAAAGATCGATCACTACTTCCCGTATGGTAAGTTAGAATAATCGCAAGAAAATCAAAAATAAAATGTTTCATATATCTTTAGGTTCCAAAGGTATCTGAATATTTTACATACCTTAGAAAAAATCGATGTATGTGCGTGTGTGTATATACAATTTTTGCCGACCTTTTCGAGAGCACAAATCAACCGATTTGAATGATACAAGAAACATTCAAGTCCTCTGATGAGTAGGCGTGCTGATTAGTTTTTATCGAAGGCAGGTCCAATCATTTCAAAGATATGATGTAAAAAGATCCAAAAATGGCAATTCAACTTGTGGGAGAATGGAGCGTCCGTTCAAATAATTCAAAAAATATTTTACTTTTATTGACAAAATTAAGAACTAATTGAATTTTTGGGGATCTGCAGCCATCTTGAAGATCCAAAGAAAAACTAAATAAAATGCCATTTGGCGGTCACAATGAACATTAAACATTTGCGCATCAAATTATCAGATAACTCATAGAGATTTTAATTAAAAGTACAAATTTTGTTTACTTTTGTCTGGGTTCTTTGCCAAAATTGATAATGTTTAACTGTTATACTGAGACTCTGGAATGCTCAAGCGTTTTGATATCATTTGATGTCTTTGAAACAGCTACGTAGCGCGATTACTTTGAGGAACTATTGGGCATGGCATCCTGTTTCAAGGAAAATGGCTGAAACTTCCCGCACCGCAATTATACATTCGAAAATAATGATAATCATTTAATATAATTTGACCAGCTATTATAAAAACTAGAACTTTCATTATTTGTTCTTAATAAAAGAATGTTAAAGCTTATTAAATTAGACGACGTCGTTTATATATTTTCGAATTATGGGATCAAAGTAGACTTGACATCAGATAACATTTCAACATTTTAAATACATCAATTTTTGTTTTCAAAATATGTGCTCTGACTTAACAATTATAAATATTATTTGAAGTATTTAACTATACAAACATAAAAAGTAATAAAAAATGATCACTGACATGATTCGAACCCGTTCACTTTTGATTTTCTTATTCATGAACCCGAACGTTGAAAATTGTAGTACCGAGCTAACCAACTAAGCTATCAGAGATCGCTAATACGCAGAGCTATGAGCGAATGTATTGGATCTAATCGGAATTTTTGCACTTTTGCTCTATATCTTCGAAACGGCTGCACCTGTCTATACCAAAACTAATCAATACGTCTATCCATCAATACGAACCGAATGTTTTTTGAACCATACAAATCGGTCGATGAATAAAACTTTGAAAACTTTAGTTTATTTTAAGAGTATTTTTAACTAACACTTTCTGATGTTGTTATTCTTTAGGTTGAATTTTCATTAAATATTATTGAAATAATTAGAAATCGCACATAAAATTTAATGTTTTTGGTCCAAAGCTCAGGTTGCAAAAATATATAATAATTAATATTCTATAAATAACTGACAACGGCAAACTCAAAGTTTATTCTAGTTTTGGCTTTAACAAGTTTACTTCTTAAGGTTAAATCTGTGGAAATCAATCCGATTGCAATCGATGCTGAAGCTGATAATACTCCAAGAGAAGATAAAATTTACTCCAAGTGCGTGTACACAGGATTCCATAGCAAATAAGGAGATTCAAATTGCCGAGTTTAATTATGCTGATATTTTTAGGTAAAAAATATATTTGTTCTTGAAAATTTTACCCTTTCGTATCTTGCTTTTAGTTCATTGTACTTCTTATATTCTGTATGTATCCGGCTCATTATGAATAATGCCAAGTAAAACCTCCGTTTACCTCTTTTGTCTCAGCGGAAACTGCCGTTAGTTATAGCATGGGTTGGCGGCTCTAGAATACTGTTATACTCTTTTAATTATACATTTTTGTGAATTTTCTACATGGATAAATCGACTTAAATGATTCGAAAAAAAATTTGATTTGCGTAGGCCGCAAGACGTATTGTACGGTGCAGGAAAAACAAAAAATGGTCATGCATTCATGTTTTAAATTTTTGAAAAAAGTAGGATGCTGTAGACAGAAGTGGATCGCATTTTTATTTTTAATTGGTCAATTTTTGAAAATAAAAATATTTTTTTAATTTTTTTATAGTTGCAAGGCTAAATGCAACACTTTATCATAGCAGATGCTTGCAATTATGTTTGGAAGTATCTCTGTTTTTGCATTGCCTTGTTCTCCAAAAATGTAAGAAGAAGTGGGCCACCCAAATTTTTGCCTGAAAAAACGCTGCTATAAACTACAAATTTTTACCTTGAGAGTTTTCAAATGCGCTAATTACGAATCCGTCAAATTTACAAAGTTCAAAATAGTGGACACGAAATTAAGTTTAAAGATTGAAAAACCCTCAGTAATAATACTCATTCCCCCTCAGTAATAATACTCATTTAATTTCTAAAAAGAAGGTGTAATAAAGTTGGAATACAATTGCTAAAAAAAACACAAATTATAGGTGTCTGTTTCAATTATAGGTGGAAGGGTCTGTGGCAGTTATCGCACTCGATGGAGTTTTTTCTCATCAGCATTGCCGGCATCAATTTATTGCAAATCATTCAAAATCTATGTCTTCATTTGAAGAAACTGATGATTTCCTTTTATGCTTTTTTGCACAACTAATTATGAAGTATTGACCTTCTTGTAAACTTTCGCTGGTACTTGCAATTTTGGCGCTGTGCTGCTTCTGCCGCGACCTTTCTGTTTCAGAGGTTGTAATGATGCGTTTCAAATACAATCTACTAATAACACGCCCTGATATTTATTTATTTTCACTTCATTCATAGCAATAATCAATTTTCATAATTTACCACTTTTT
>NW_020536582.1:0-21021 GCF_003426905.1 Ctenocephalides felis
GCAGTATACATTGATGGCAAAGACATCATTTTTTGGCTTTATAATTAAATTAAAATTGAGAAAAATATTTTTGTTATTTTGAAGATACGTTTTGGTATCATATATCATATGTATGTTAGTCATTTGTCCAAAATTATCAATTATAATTTTGAATGTAATATAAAAATTGAAGTTTTCCCGCAATTTTTTAAGTACATTCGACATCAATTTGTCACATCCCTATAAGTTATTTGGCAAAAGATATTGCTATCGGAGACATCATAATTATTTGAAATTTATTAAAAAAATATAATTTATTAGTTATTATTATATTAACATGAAGCCCTTTTCCTATCCAACAATTCCTATCCTACTAACTTTTCTATCATAGTCGTATTTAATTATGATTTATTGCTTATATAGAATATTTCTAAACATAATTGTTTTATTCTGTTTAATAATTAGTATAATTTACAAAAGCAGATTTATTAAAATTCCACTTGGATGCAATAAGGTCTATATATCATTTCCTGCCTATTAATGTCATTGAATTTTAAATATTGTTTACGTTTAATACGATAATACCAAAAAAAATTCCCATGAGCCAAGGTATCTTTATTAGATAATTTAGTTAAAAATATATAAAGGAAATTTGATACCAAAAAGAAAAAAAAGCCAAAATTCCTGGAAAGACAATTTTTTTATGTCACACATATATGACTGACATGGCCTTTATTAATTGTTTTATTACACAAACTTTTTTTCTCAACAAGCCATGTCAGGCATATGTTATATCTGACATGGCTCATATAGAACTCCTTAGCGTCAAAAATATATAACGAACGTGGCGATTAACGTGTTAAAAAAATAAAATAAAGTAATATTTCTCATTTTATAATTTTTCTACTTGATAAATATGAAAATAGTAGGAAACATGGAAAAATATCATTAAAGTGATAATTATATTTATTACAATTTCATCACAAAGAGCTCAAAGAATAGAAAGGTGTAGTTTATGTGAAACTTTGAACAAAGCTCATCATACAAAGTTCACGTGCAGACATTAGCACAAGCACGAATGCGTCGCCTAATGGATGAAATTCATCAAAGGATTAGAAATAATTTTAAAACGGAATTTATTAAAGCCAAGATATATTGCCGTGCCGTAGCGGAATACGAGGGCTTTTTGCGCTAAGCAGAAAGCAAAGCGCACTGGTTTGTCTACAAGGGCTGTCGAAGGTGAACCTAGGAGGAAATGAGCTTTTTTAGTAAAAATACATTTTCTATTTTAAAGAAACGTCGACAGTTTCTACTTTATGCAAGGTTCTAATCCGATGTAAGCGATTTTCAAGTCTTATTTAAACATATTTCTACCTGCACTTCTTTAACCCTTTCGCTACGGGTGTCGCCTATAAACGACAGAGTACGTCGACTTTTGCTTCAATATTTTCGCTCTGAGTTGAATTATTGAGAATTCAGATGTTATTGCTATTTTTAGTTTTATGAAAAATATTTTTTTTGGTGATTATTGTAAACACCTTAATATTGTGTGTAACAAAAGCCTGGATAGCTTGCTGAACAGTATAGCAGTGCCACTTCTGCAGATAACACTCGTGTAGCAAAAAAATTTATCATAAAATACCATTCTCAGTCTAATAAGGATTTGAAACTAATTAATTAAAATATATCTATTCCTGATCTAAAATGAAGTAAAAAAATATTATAATAGGAAACTCCTTTAACGATCAACATTTTTTTAAAATCATCTTGTACAATCAAATGCTCCTTATGCTAAACAATAAACATTTCCACAACTTTGTCTTAATTCTGTTAGAAATCACTTAACCGCATGTCTGGGACATGTTCCTAGTTGTCCCAGTATTTATATTTCATTAAGTAATTATAATTTTTGGCTTATTTACTGGGTTATTCGCTACATTTCTGGTTTTAATATTTCTTACTAAATTCAACTTTTTCAGCAAATTTATTTAATTTATTCATGCAGACTGGTTTAATACAAACTGATAAGTAAGAGAATTTGAGTCAATCAAATCCTCAAGTGCGCACATTTAATAAAACTGGAGATAAATACACCACCAGGTTAACGGAGCATATTCCTATACTTCAGAGGACTAACCATCATGAAAATAGGACAACCATTTTTTGCTTAAATTATATTTATGCGTCATCAAAAAGTCATATTTAGTATTCAGTATATTATATTTTATTAATCATATAATTTAAATAAAAATATAAGTAATTAAGTTATAGTCATCGCAAAAAAATGAAAGTTTGTGCATATTTATATTTTATAGGTTTCTGAACATTTTGACATACCTTAGAAAAAAATGATGTATTTATGTGCATGTGTGCGTGCGTATGTTCGCATACAATTTTTCGCCCACGATTTCAGGAGAACGGATCAACCGATTCCTTTGATTTAGAAAAAAATAGTTAGATTTGTATTGACGGGGGACATGCTAATTAGTTTTTGACGAGGACAGATCCAGCCGTTTCGGAGATACGGAGCAAAAAGTCCAAAGTATAGCAGTTTAACAGAAGGATCATCCGACTATAATGGTTCATAAACATTCGGTTTGTATTAATGACGATGAGACGTGTGTTGATTCGTTTTTAGAAAAAGCAAGTTAGCAGTTTTAGAGATACGGAGCAAAATGTGCAGAGTATAACAGTTTTTGAGAAAATGAATCGTACGATTAGAATGATTCATCATCAAAAGAATGTTTCTTGTAAACATATAAAAAGTCATTGCCCAAACATAAGCACTTATATTATATTAGATATATAAAATATGAATGAAAAAAATTACAGTAAATATTTATATATTGGTTTCAAAATATTCTTAAAATTGTTCTTAAAAATAAATAATCCAACTTTGTGATTGCTGATTGTTTTTGTCCTCGAATGTTTAATTACGATAGAAGAAGTTCCAGCAATTCGTCTTAAGGCGCAATGCAAAACAGCACCAGTTTTGAATTCGATTCGAACAGCTGAATATTTATTAAAATGTAGCAATATCCGGGTACCCATGTCTTAAGATCGAGGGTTCTCGACAGCCCTAGCGCCTACACGGAACATTCGGCTCGAGCCCTCAATGTGTATCAGCCAGCAATTATTGTACATGTGCCGCGTGTACCTACATCGCTGGCAAGCACACCTTGCTCTTAAATTAGCGCTCATATCCATCACAGCGTGCCTCGCCCTCCGCCCTCCGCCCTCCGCCTCCGCCCTTGCACTCGCGCCCGCTCTCCCGCCTTTCCGCCGCTGCCGCTCCCGCCGACGTGCTCGACAGTGCCACTATAACAATGATAAAACGCTTCCTATGGCTTTGTTATTCATTCGCGGGAGTGGATTACTCATGATTTTTCCGTATGCAATACGGCTACGAGTTTGTTTGTTCGGGACATCTGAACTTTATGAATTTTATTCAACTTTGCTGTTTGCATACTGATGATGCAGCCAAATGATTGATCATATTTTTCTTGTTGACTTTTGCATGTATTATCTTGCCGTACATCCTTCGGTACATCTTCTGATACAACTTTATGCATCGATACTGTACTCTATATGAATATTATTAACCCTTTCGCTACCAGTGCCGTCCATGGACGACATTCATTCAACTACCGGTGTATAGTAGTGTCGTCCATGAACGACATCCACTCAACTACCTGTGTATAGCAATCATAAATTCCACAACGTTTGATTAATTTACTAAAAGCCAACAGTTTTTATGACATTTCTGAATATATTAATTTTGACTCCAAGAATACAGTGGTACTTCATATTATAAACATCTATTGTTACTAATTATATGTGATATCTTACAAATACAGCAATTTTTGGCTATAACTAAGTATCACTTAGCTGTGAATATTTTTTTCGTCTCTGATACTGCTCTTTTTTCAGAAAAGCTTCTAAACTTTTTAATAATTTCTGCGAATTAATGGATATACAGGACTCAACTTTTGAAGATGCTCTAAAACCAAGACGTAATATCAAGTTTTATAAAATCAAGACACAAAATTAAATTAGTTTAGCACTCCTTATTTGTATTTTATATTTGGTTGTTTGTTATTTAATTGTGAAATTGTGAATTGTATATCTAAATCTATATCTAAAATCTCTATTTAAATAAAACATCGTTATTTGAGAAGTCCAAAAAAATCTATACAATGTCGTGTACGGATGTCACCCATAGACGACAGTGTCGTGACGGACTTTACTTAAAGATTTATCACTTTGAGTTCAACTATTGATAATTCAGATTTTTGTTGTAATTTCTAGGTTAGTAGAAGCGAGCTTTAAATTTTTCAACACATTTTTATTGATAATGATAGATATTTGTACTTGCAAAAATTTGTATATTTTATATAAGTAGACAATCCGAATATAATGACAAGAAATTTTTAGCATTAGCGATTAACTACAAAAGCTTAATAAGCTTTATAAAAAGTGATAAAGTACAGTATTATGAATAACAATTTATAGAAATGACTAAGTAGTAAATAAAAACAGCTTTAACTTTATAAAAAGTAATAATTACAATATTATAAAGAACGCTTATGTTTATGAAAATGATATATATGCATAGTAAAATAGATAAGGGGGCATCCATTAATCGCGTGAGGTTTTTAGGGGGATAGGGGGTTTGACAAAAAATCACGAAATATCACGGGAAGAGGGAGGGGTATAGTAAGATACCACGTGTATTTATTTTTTATATAATTTTTTTAAAAAAGTTCAAACATTTGAAAAAAGATCAAAATTTTACAGTTTTTTCACGTAAATAAAAATACACGTAATGTTTTAGGGGGAGGGAAGGGGTAATTTAGAATATCACCAAGGAGGAGGGAGGTCCATAAATCCTCAAAAATTCGCTCACGTGATTAATGGACGCCCCCTAATTAACATAGAAATCTTCAATAACACTTAACTGATGTATATATTATGCACAGTTCCCCGTTTAAATATTTTAAATATTATATTAAATACACGATATATGTAAAAGGTTCATTTTCAATAACTATTGCAAATATGCATTAAGTGTGTTGTCCAGGTTCACAAACCCATCTACAGTACATCTACCAGAAAAATCAATTTTTGACATTAATATTTACTGTAGTATTTGTGTTTTTTAATAGATTATTATTTCAAAATTTTTGATTATTGACTAAATATAATATACTATTACTATACTGACATGATTAGTATTGACTAAAAATAATATACGAATTTAGAAAGAAATAAGATTTTGTCAAATTTTTAATAATTCTAAATTGTCTGCAGAAATTTACTAAATTTTTAATACCAGAGCCGTTTATTTCAAAATATAATTAATTTGAAAATAAAATTCGTAGTAAAGTATTATTAACTACATATAATAGTATTATATTAAATGAGACACTCGAGTGTTATCACAATGTCTACCATGTTACGTATTATTAGAATATTCATTAAATTATTATGTAAGTACTATCGTAAGTAAATTACTTATTCCATAAAGTTATCGTATGCAAGCGACGTCGAAATTCAATATTCTAACAACCATATAGTATTGATGAGTTGCGTATATCAAAGAATCTATAAATGCATATTATAAATATAAAAATGATATAAATCAGTGTTATCTGTAACGTTTTTTAAATTTTCATACATATTGACGTTTCAAGTCTTCTGAATATTTGGCGTACCTTAGTACCGAAATTTTTCGTGGACGATTTCGAGAACACGGATGAACCGATTTGATTGATTCAAAAAGCAATTGATTCCTACTGGTAAGGAGACGTCCTGATTAGTTTTGCCAATGCAGGTACAGCCGTTTCGGAGATACGAGGCCAAAAGTGGCAAAAATGGTAAAATCAACTTTGAAGAGAACGGAGCTTCCAATCTAAATGATTTAAAACTTCACTAGTATTGACAAAATAAAGAAGTGATCAAATTTTTAGAAAAAGACAGATTCAGCGGCTGCGTAGATCCGCTGATTATTGAAAAATGCCATCTGGCGTTTAAAATTGATCTTTAGACATATGCGCATCAAATTATTAGATATCCTACAACAATTCTACTAAGTACAAATTTGCATTTGTTTACACTTCTATGAGTCCGTACCAATATTTGTAATGTTTAATTTGGCTTAAGGCACAATGCCATGCACTACTGGTTCTCTAGATTATTTTGAGAGGGACTTAGGTAAATTACATTAAAAATCATACCGCCCCCTTGTCAATTTAGCTTGGTAAAAAGCATGTTCGTGCGTCATGAAAACCTACAGTTTTGTAAAAACAGGTATGTATATAAATAAATTTATCTCTTCTACAAACACGGCAAAAATCCGTAATATATGAAATATCCTTCGTCGTAGGCGAACGAACATAATTCAGACGGTCATGTAATGAGTAATGATGTCTTCTTTTTCCTAATTGCAGGTATTCATGATGTATGCTGCAGGAAAACTCATTACAAGTACTCTTCGTTCTATATTGATTTCTACTTATAAAGTTTTTATAGGATTTTCGACTTAAAATACGTACTCCCATCGAATGAAATCTATTTGAACGGGGTGAAAATATGTGTCCTGTCTAGCAAAACGAATGGCTTTATGCGATTACGACTACGTACTAGTTCGACTAGAATTGTTGTAAAAATGTCGCATTTGCGAAAAAATAGCTCACGAGCTGAAGTATGAGAATAAAATCATAATTCTGCCTGAAGTGACATGAATGCCACTGATTTTTATGAAATTTTTCGTATTCACACTGTTTAACAAGACATTTCTAAGAATGGCAACAAGAATAGTCGTCCCAGATGAAGTAAAAGAGCGACTATATTGAAATAACTAGAATGAAATAGCTTGAATGAAGTTAATTCCGAAGTAATCCGCATAACTATATGCAATTACAGTAATTGCTTCTGAACCATCTTCTCTGGAGAGTCTCGCTCTGGTGTACAAATTCAGAGTCCATTAGATGTTCTTTGTAGAAAAAACGTACTTTTTTACTTTTTTATTTTCTATTTAGATCTTTTCAAAAAGTCCGCGAACAAAACATGTTAAATGCTCACAGGATAACGCGATAGCTGTTCGTATAAAATATAAAGTATAGTGCATTTAATTTGTCCACGTATATTTTTAGAGCTACCGAATTTTATAAATTTAACGAAAAACCATGAAAGTGAAAAACATTTGCGGTTAAGGTTTCACATTGGAAAAATAACGATTTCATTACCATATTATTCATAAAATATATATATATAGTAATTCTTTTATTACTAGGTATTTTTCAAAAATAAGTATTAAAGTGTGTCATTCTATTGCGATGAGAAATTTGAAAAATATTTCATGAAACATCTATGCGAAATAATTGTTGTTTCAGTGGGGAGTGCGGTTAGAAATATTTTTTTTCTTCTAACCTAGTTTAAAAAATTGTGCTTTCTTAACTTGTTATAAATTATAAATGTTATATAGCTCAAAACTTAAGGTCATTTAAAGTCGAAGCCATTTGACAAAAATTGCTCAATATCTTGAATAATTTTTCCAGATGTATATTTATCTAAGTATATTATATCATATATCACATATCTAAATAATAAATGATTAGGTCATTGTGAGTTTGGATTTTACAATTTATAATTCACTAGTATGTATATAAAATTAATTTACTACTAAATGAGGACTCACTCAAAAGCAGCTATTTGGTTTTCATTGAGATTAATTTTGTGTTTTAAATCAAACTTTATGAAATACTCCATAATGCCATCGTTAAATATTTTAATTTTTTAATTAATGACATTCTAGAACTTGCTCTATCTGGTTTCAATAATCACTTTCTGTTCAACTCAGTACCTATCCAAGGTGTGAGTTATAATACAAATTTTTATTTGAAATATTGTATTTATTTTTTTACCAAACTCGTTTAAAATTTGATATAATAGATCGAGATTTATGATAAATATTATATTGAACTATGTATTATTAACGCAAAAAATCGAGAATATTTTTTATGTAATATTTACGTTTCAAAGGTTTCAGAATATTTTGGCATACTTTTGAAAAATTAGGCGTATTCGTATGTATGTATGTATGTATTTGCGAATACTTAGTCGACGATTTCGAGAACACGGATCAAGCAATTTAAATGATTAAAAACCATTAAATTCCCATTGTGTAAAAACATGCTGATTATTTTTTCAGAAAGGCAGGACCAGCCGTTTTGTAGACATGAGGCAAAAAAAACAAAAAATATTATCAATTTTTTAAGAAAACCGAGCGTCTGATTTAAATGTTTTAGTAACATTTTACTTGTATTGACGAACCAAAGGATTGATAATATTTTTGCGAAGCAGGTCCAGTAGTTTTGTAGATACCAAAAAGAAAGTTAAAAAATCACATTAGTGGTCACAAATGTTCATTAGACGATGTGTGCATCAAATTGTTGCATATTTTGTGGAAATCCTAATATTTAGTACAAGTTGTGTTTTCATTTTTTGGGTTCCGTACTAATATTTATAAAAAGTTTAAAATTACAAAACAAATAAATCCTCGAAATTTTTAACAGTATGGGTCAACCGACTTGAATACATCTCAGAATTTTCAATAAATTTTAAAATTTACACAAAATTTTAAATATTAAAAAATCGAATTTTAAACAAAAAAAATATTTTTGTTAAAAACTCTAAATTATGGTACGGAAAATCTAGATTTTTTTTCTTAACAAGCAGATCAAGTTGGAATAGTTAACACATAGTGCTACATACGTATTTTAGATAACCTATGCTCGAAACGTTTGTAAAATAATTTTTTAATAAATTAGTGCAGAAAGAGTGCTGTTTGTTTGTATTTCAACGCGAGTGCGTTATAAATAATTATTACAGTAATGATACAATTTTATATATAAACCTATTCTTTCTATGACCAAACTAGGTTAATTTCGATGATTTGTTATACAAGTAAAATGCATATAACGACTGAACGAGCAACTAGGTTTTTAATCTATAATATAGCATGCAGTTCCAATACATTATGCTTGTAAAATCTCGGAGGATTGAATGTATGAATGTATGAATGAACCGAACCCCCGTTTCCAGTGCAGGTCGAGGAGGTCGAGTAATCTCAGACGGCCGTCTACCAGTGGCGTGCAGGTTGCCGAATGCAATGAGACGGAGTTGGGCGCGCCGCTATTTGCGTGTGTGAGCATGCGAGTAAGTAATCGTAATACACACAGCCACCATTCCGTGCCAGACACGTCCATTACGGTTATTAGTTTGAAATGGTTTGAAACGATGCCGGACCGCATTTAAATAATACGAGGAAAATGAGGAATGAAACGGTATTCGTTCCGTGAAAGCTCCATGTCGGACTTGAAAAGGACTTGAAATAGTGCTGGGTTTTCCGTGGATATGAGTCACTTGAATCAACATAGCGCGTTAGTCGGCCATATATTCTTTTTAACTTCTCGTATGGTAAGTTATTGTAATCGTCCAAAATCGTAAATATTTTTTTTCATATTTTTTTACGATCTAGATTTCTGAATATTTTGGCATACCTTAAAAAAATAGCTAAATAGGGCACAATTTTTTGTTGACATTTCGAAAGTACAGATCATTCGATTTGAATGGTTCAGAAAGCAATCGATTCCTTTGATGAGGAGACGTGCTGATTAGTTTTTGGCAGGTCCAGCAGCTCTTCGGAGATACGGAGCAAAAAGTGAGAAGATGGCAGTTATTAAGAAAACAAATCATCTGAAGTTTACAGTGTGAAGAAATGATTAGCTTTGAGGGAATGCAAAAAAAAATGTTTTATTTCAACTTTTAATTATTTTTTTTAAATCATTTTATTTGAAATATCGAAAATGATTTGGATTTAAAATTAAAATTGCTCAATATTTCATTTCGTCACGGAAAGTTTCAATTGCCCTACTAAGGCACCCATTCGTAATAATTATAAATAATATTATAAACGTAACGGTCAGAATACAAACTACGCAGTTGTAATGAATTACTCATGCTACTATATTGTATGCTCGAGATATCCTTGACGAGTCCAGCAATTGTTGAAAAAATTCCTTTCCAAACCACAAAATAGCATAAATAGCGCAAAATAGCACTAACATAATAGCGCAGTAACAACTAAGTAAAGCATTGACTTGCACTATGCAGTGACATTGAACAAGTCGTAAAATAATGTTATATAGAATTATAAAGTCACTTGAAGACGAGCTGATAAAAGGCTTGCAATGACGCAGTCTTAGTCAATCTTAGCTTAGTTTCATAAAGTTCAAATCACATGAGGCAGAAAGTAGGAGAAAGAACCTACGTACATGTTTGGCATCGTCGGTGGTATTTTGGTGTTATCGGTAGTTCCTATATTATATATCTTATAAAAAAAAGTATTAGTATCATCGAATTTCAATTCACATTTTATTGTGCTTGAACGAAAGCTTAAATTTTACTCCAAAAAATTATGTATTTTTATCAAGAGTTGTCTTTAGCTCTAACTTTTTTTTACACATTTTGAGACTATTTACGGAGAAATTTGCTCTATTTTTAATTTTATATAAAAGCGAATTTAAAAATACATACCACTTAAAATTTTCTCACCCTCCTCAACAAAACCCTATTTTTATATTCCGTATTCACTGAATTTTAATTCAGATTTTTCTGAAATTATAAAAATCTTAACTTTCAGATTTATTTTTGTCAAAGGTTTGTTCACCCCCAACACTTTTTTCAATTTTGTGACCAGTTTTCTGTATTTATTTTTTCATATTTTGGAATTTCAAAATATATGAAACTCAAGGCCTATTTTATTTATTCATTCTAATTAATTCTTCATTATATAACTAAAAAGCAAGGCGTATATTTCAAATAAATGTTTCACATTTTATGCTTGATTTACTACGTTATCACTTTTTTATTAGAAATCGTTTATATAAAGCAATATTATACGCCTATATATGTATAATCAATATTGATCAATTTTAAGGATTAAAAACTATGATAGAATTTGTATGAAGTTTAGTTCTCTAACTATAAAAAAGTTCAACGGAACATTCTCATAAGCTCATAAGCACAAAATTAATGACGCAATGATATAAAAATGTTTACATCGCATATGTTCATACATAAATTTGCACATACGCGTGCATATATGTAATTTCAAAGCCTGAACTTTGATATGAATGCAAATAAACGTAGCAAATGGCTAAACATTATGCATATATTTAAATCATATCCTATTCCACAAATTATGGCAAAGAACAGAAGTAAAACAAGTATTTCTAGAGCATTAAAAAATGACTAAATTCTAACAGCGTTTATAACTTTTCGGGCATAAATTTGAACGTTGATGTATATTTATGTATTTCATGAAAATATCAGTGCAAATACGCTTACGAAAATCTGTAAAGGCCATTTGCTAGCACATCAAACGGTTTAAAAGTAATAATGTTTTCTTGTTATCGACATTCATAAGCTTAAACTAACTCAACTTTTATGGTCAATAACGATGAAATTTATTTTCTTTACTCATTTTTATGATACAAGAGCTTTACGCCAAGCTTGCGATGAGAGTAACAAAAGTCATCACGGCCATAGAATTCTCTCAAGGTATTATTATATACCAAATGTTTTTTTCAGATGAATCCATCTCATAATTAGCTACGCAAAAAACGACTTTTCATTATGTGCGTAGGAAAGAATTGCCTCTGGTAATAATTGGAATTTGTCAAAACATATTTATATACACGAGAAAATAAATTGAAAATTAAGAAACCTATGGACGATTAACCAGTTAACTGTGGCGCGTTCACCGAACAGTTCACTGTTCAGTATAGAGTTATATGTCGTCAGAATCAGGTCATGACGAGTATTTTTGTCAATCTAAGATAATTAAATTAAATAGCACCGATTTATACGCATGACGTGTATACACGTCAATACAGAAAAGTCAGCCACTGGTCAAGATTTGACCAGGCCTTTTTATATTTAACCCGAGACCCTTTCGGTAGAGGGTATTAATGTATGCTTATAAATATCTGCACTTTATAATAACTTAGAGAGTCTACCAAAAGTAATGAAAGAAAAAACTTGTAGATTGAAGATCAATTAATATAAATATCGCAAAGTGATTAGTTGCTTTTATTCACTTTCTTATGGTGACGAGATAATTCTTACTTAAATTCAATAATTTTTAATGGAATATAATTTATTAATCAAATATATGTCAATCACAGTTAAACAGTCGCTGGTTAATTGCAATAGAGCATTCGTGCAAAAATTACAAATGATATGTACAATACGCTGCTGAACATGGATTTAACCAATGCCCCATATATTCTTTATGGACCAACGAAGTAAGACGTCTTAACAATAAAATTCCTAAGAATAATTCAGTAACTTATTGCACAGTTTTGCAGCGCATATACCGCGGGTCCGCAAACTTTAAAGTCTTATTGCTAACTTCCGATTCACGGCTCTCAATAGATACTCACAAAACTTATCTCTCTTTGCATTACTCGAGAAGCAGCCAAATGTTATGTAATATTTTTAACGTGGTATGGAGCATAGTGCAATCTATATTGCAATAAAACAATCTCGATAGTGCTATTATCGAAATTAAACTAATCTTTATAAAATACTGATAGCTATTTCAGTAAAACTCTGTTATTCGTTAATCCCATAGACCTCCACCGCTTCACTAGATTTTGGTAAAAATCTAAAAGGTGACATATTTTCTTAACTCAAAATAAATTACAATCAAAATGATAATGTTTGTTTTCATTTTTTTTCAGAAGCAGGTGAAGTACTTTAGAAATTTTTTTATTCACTACTTTATTTACATTTGTCCAGTTAAAGACATTTAAAAATTTGTTAAAACAAATAAACCAATAAAAATCTATCCATATCAGCAGTAGTCTATACTACGAACGTCTACCTACATCAGCAATGAATTCATAGAATTTTACAGGACTGAACTGATTTTATAAATCTTGTTACCTAGAATATATGGATGAAAAGTGCAAGTATTCTCTTGCTCGAGTCGCAAGGTCTGCCGAGGATCAGGCAGGTTAACAGACCATCATTACTCGTCCTGTCACGGTGCAGAAAATGCACTAGATTCATGATTCCGAAATTTTTCAGACTTTAACATATATATGAAATATATTTTATATAGGTTATTTATTATATTTATATATGTATTTAGTTAAAAATAAATAAATATATATAATAAAATAATATATATTAGGGTGGTCCTTAATATGAACATTTTCCAAATGGTTTTCCAATTGATAAGAAACAATTCTCTGAAAGTTTTAGCTATTAATTTTAACTTTTAGATAATGCGCAATTCAATCAAACTTTGTATGAAATAACATGGAAAAATTTTTGAAAATTAAAAAAATATTTTTTAGGTATGACTTAGCGACAAATAATTAAAAGTGAAAATCCTTGTCATTTTTTATTGAAAATTCGATGCTCTACAAATTTTTTTTAAATTTTTTCATGCTATTTTCCATAAATTTGAATTGTGCACTATCTAAAAGTTAATATTATTTGAGCAAACAATTCGATATATATATATATATATATATATACATATATTCAAAATATAAATAGCTTTTGTGGCTAATACAAAAACCAATTAATTTCATAGTTTACCCCGACCATATAATTGCAGTGCTGTTCGGAACTTTGAAGATTGTAAACATTTGTAGATTTGTACTAAATTCGCAAAGTAATCATGTAAAGTTTTAGAAAATTAATAGAATACATCTATAAAGTACGATATAATATCACAAATGTTTTAATGAATGTTTCAGAAAAATTCATAGAATACCTCTATAAAATATACATTTCCATTACGTATAACTATGAGTGTCAATATGATCACAATAAATTATTATTATATTAATATTAGTTTGATATCTAATTTAAATTAACACAAAATAAGAAGTTCAAATATCGAAACGTATGTATATCATAAAGATATTCTAAAAAAAATTTAATTTTTATTTGATGTATTGCCCTGAAAAATAATTCATACATTTCACACAATCAAAATTATTATAAAATTATCATATATATTGTATATAAAACCACACAAAATAGACTAACCTAATTAAAAATTATACGTTTTAAACAGTTAATAATTTATCTTTTTGAAGTATATAACTATTCAAAACACGTATTTTTAATGAGGTTAGCACATTTTTCTGTCAATTTATATACACGATATGTGTATAAGTTTTTTTTTTATAATCAGTTTTATGTTGCAATATATGAATTTGAACGTACCCATAATTTCAAAAAGTTCAATCAAAGGTAATTTAAAATTTAAGAGAAAAATATTTGTAGTTATGTAGTTGTAGAGACAACTTGGCCTTGAAAGTACAATATGGCAATACATTGTGTATATTTTAAATAAATATCAAACAATAATAAGTTACAAAAATACTTAATAAACCAACTTAAACAAAACGAATAATAAAAATATTATATGTTTATGAAGTATATTAACTTGCTTGAACAACTTATAAATAATAAATTTAAACGTGTAATTTATATGAAAAAGAACAAATGAGTTATGAGTATATGTACAAATAATAGGTGACCCAATGCGTGATATCAATTTTCACCTAAAATTATAAATGTAATATTTTTTCAACTAAAATAGCCCATTTCGAGCACTGTGGAGTGACATAGCAATAGGAAAACTCTCACACTATTTTTTTCTGAATCAAGTTGGAGTTTAATTCAGCCCTAAGACAGAACTATCATTTTTATTTATTTATTATGTGCAATAGGGTGGTTCTTATGTGGACATTTTCGAATTCCTTGCTCCCAAGGCTCAAATGGTTCCAAACTGTTAAAAAAAAATCTCTGAAAGTTTTAGCTCTTAATATTGTCTTTTATAGAGCGCATTGCATGAAAAAATTTTCAAAATTTTGCGGGGCGTCAAATTTTCAATAAAAATAATAACACACGATTTTTCACTTTTAATTCATTGTCGCTAAGTTATATGTAAAAAAAATTTAATTTTCAAATTTTTTTTCATGTCATTTCCATACGAAGTTTGATGGAATTGCGCACTACTAAAAGTTAATATTAGA
Source organism: Ctenocephalides felis (assembly GCF_003426905.1). NCBI lineage: Eukaryota > Metazoa > Arthropoda > Insecta > Siphonaptera > Pulicidae > Ctenocephalides > Ctenocephalides felis. The sequence continues at coordinate 15,108 of NW_020536582.1, forward strand.
GATAAAACTTTCAGAAAATTGTTTATCAATTTGGTACCATTTGAGCCCTTGGGAGTAAGGAAATTCCAAAATGTCCATATTAAGAACCACCCCAATGTGCAAATTACAGAGTATATAATATTAAACTAAATACATATTGTATTATCATAAACCAAAAGTTTTTAATCTAAACTCCAAAAATGAGTTTATAGCAAATGTCTAAAATTTCTCTAACCATGCAAGATTTTTCCGCAATTTTAGCATAATTACCGGATCAAAAACAAGAAAAGTAATTTCCATATCAAATCTATAAATCTCGACTGTGCAAACCGTTTTCGATTTAAACTTCATCAGACCATTGCCAGATTTTTCCATATATCTCAAGACATCTCCTTGAATTTTGTGAACGAAACACTAAACAAAAATTCGACTTCTAGGTACTTTCATTCCGTACTGTACTGAAAACTGACTGCTTTATTGGCTTGCATCAAAGTTATGGACGTGCTCCATAGTAAGTTACATAATCTTCTGCAGAAGTTTGATTCTGAAGTAAGAAAAACTCTCATACAAGGATAAAAATTAGTACTTTCTGTAGCACATATCGAGGGTTGTCAATTTTTCTTTATTATTATATCGAGAGTTGAATCATGATGTACGTACTGGAAATATTTCTGATATTTTACTTTAAACGATATTTAGATATACTTAATAAAAGCTGTTTCTGCATCTGGATGAGTGATTGGATGAACCGTTATGTATTTTTGATACTTATATTGAACAATAGAATTAATAAGCAAAATATATAAAATAAAAACTCTATTTACTTTGTAGTGTTCTGTTTGCATTAAAAATAAATTTGGTGATATTACAGTATTAATATTACTATTACAATATTATTATCCTGCTGGACGTTATTTCAGTCGTATTGAAGAATGTTTAGAAGGCTCAAGCGTAAAATGCAATATAATTTATGTATCTTATTAAAATATATTATTTTTTTAAATAAAGTGTCTAGAGTTCGTTTATTGACTAACAAATATAAAGAAAATATAACCCAAATCTATTTGAACTTTACATTAGTTTAACCTTTAACGTTTATTTTAACTCAAAATCCTTCCAAAAAGCGATCTTATCAAAAAATTATCACAAGCTTACAGGACTCTCAAGTTATGATTGTTGTTTAAGAAAAACTATTTGGATTCCACTGAATGATAGTTATTCCCAATTTAGGTCCAAATGTACGAAAACAATACAAACAAATAGGTAATAATTTTAAAATTAATATGAGAATGAAAAAAAAATTACCGGGCTCGTCCGGGATTTGAACCCGGGACCTCTCGCACCCGAAGCGAGAATCATACCCCTAGACCAACGAGCCGTTAATAAATTGAATATTTTGCGGTAATTTATTCGCGTTTTCACAATTTGTTGACAAAAAAATTGAGGCTCATTTTCTGTATTCGCGGCTAAAATTCTGTTATTTGCGGATTCCAATATAATATATCGCAACCTATATCTTTTAGAAATACCGTCATTTTGAACTAACAAAAAAAAATCTTTGGCATAAGCCGCCTTCGTTGCTTTGGCCGTCGATATCGGTATTCGTCGATATCGGTATTTTTGAGAATAAACAAACATAAAAAATATATATATTTTTAGTAAAATTTCACACAGACATGAAACTAAAATTTCAGTCCATTAAATAAAAGCAATTAATTAGGTTCAACAAGCATTAGAAACATTACATTTAATTTGAATAATCTTAGTGAAGTTTAAAAATGGCAAATGATCAGCGCCATTTCTATATGAGTTGAAAGGCAAATACGTCTGCTGAGTATCAGTTTGAATTGAAGACGGTGTTAAAAACTGCCGAGCAAGAGAAAATTACACAGTTTTTCATATTATTACCTTATCCTAAACATAGTAAATCAAAATGTACAAAATCTAAAACAATTTTTTTTATATATTCATTTCTCTGTATTTTGTTGTCTTATAACGTATCCCCTATAATCCCACATAAATTTCTATCCTGTATTGACGGATTCTTTATTCGCGGCATTTTTTTGGAACATACCCCTGTTAATAAAAGGCTTCTACTGTGTATATATTGTTGAGACCACCGATGACACCAAAATATGTAGATCTAGAGATGCTACATCAAATAAATATTTGGGCCTACTGCTAACAAAATATGTATAATCTGCCGTCACCAAATAATAGTGGAGCACTGATCAGTATTGGTAAATACTTTTTTGATTGAATTATTAATTTCAAATCACTTCTACATTTTACACAACTGACTTAGATACCTGAACTACATAATACTAAATTACATGATTCAACTAAACACCCTAACTATTAACTATTAACTGCCTCAAAACCATTAACTATTTTTCTATGACTATTGACTTATTTCTGTAACTTGCTTTTATTTATTACAAGGCTTTATATACTATTCTTAAGTAGGGTGGCTTAATGCGTTTTAAGATGACATACATTTGATTTCAATGTTCGCTGATTATTTCATTGTTTTGTTGGTAGAGTGCAAATATAATGTAAGGATTTTTTGAAGAACTTTAAAAATAGATGACTAACAGATATTTTGCGTAGTTCGTATGTGCTTTTGATAACTTTTGATAAAACGTCGATTCTTGTGTTATGATAAACTAGAATGTATTAGAATGTTAAGGACGAATAATCAAATATATTACGTAGTTAAATATTTTCGTGAGTAATAATAAATACAATTGATGCACGTAGTGTCAATATATATATATATTAATTTTAATAATATAGCTATCATTTTGTAAAGACCCTTTAAAATTAAAAGAACCAAGACATTTGACCTATTTGCCACATGATCGTCCCAATGTACTTCGTATACGGGGTAAAAGAAACCAGGTAATAAATTTTTGAGAAACAGCAAAAACCCACATTTCTACAATGATGAATTAGTTGGGAACCGTTTTAAGTGAGAATTACTTAACATAGTCAGATATTTATTGGTAGTGTTACTTGTTATATTTGGTTGAGTTTTCACAATGTAATTGTACAAAATCAAATTGAACCTTGTGCACCACTCTATCTTATATCACAATTGAAATGCTGATTTGAAGTTCTATGCAAATTAAAGGTAAATATATGGGTATGGAATTCATCAGTTTTGACAACAATTCTTGTATATAACAAAATTAAACGCAAGATAAGAGAAATACATTTTGATAAAAATAATAAATACATGAAACTTTTATTTAAAGTGCGGGCTATCTAAATGTTAATATTAAGAGCTAAAACTTTTAGAGATTTTTTTTCATTAATTTGGAAGCATTTGAGCCCTTGGGAGCAAAGAAATTCGAAAACGTCCACATTAAAAACAACCCTAATATATATATATAATATATATATAATATATAATATATGCGTGTTTGTGTGTGTGTATGTAGTTGGAACGGAAATCAAAATGTATTTTACAATATACGCCGGCATACACTCATGCAGAAGTAGATCATGTACGATACAAAAGAAATAAGCTAAGAAGGGCAAAAAGTTATTCGCTTGATATATGTCGAAAGTCTCGACTGCTTTTAAGTTTTCAAATGCTCTCGCAATGAAACGGAAATGCGATGCGATGCAATGCACACGCGGCCAGCAAGCCGCACGAACTCACACCGACTTGCTGCTTGCTGCTGGCTTCTGGCTGCTCTGGCTGCTGGCTGGCCTTAGTAAGACGGCACAAGGCACACGGCCCGGAACCGTGCGGATATCTTTTCTGATGTACCACGTAAAAGAAGAGATTCTCTCTCGTACATTCGAAACTTCACTACGAATGACTGTGAAAAGCTGTGTCAGGTCAAACGGAATTTATTACATAATAATAATTGTGTGGTCGATACGTTATTTGTCATCGATGCTAGTTATGATTAAGCAGCGAAGAGAATTTTCATTTTTAAATATTAATGTAACACTTGCTTCATTTTTTTAAGCCCGAAGCATCCTGATTGATGCAAGGCGCATGATATCATGTTAATTAGAAGAAATATTAAATTCTTCAAACTCAACTGCTTATGACTGGCTTAATTTCCTACTAATTCATACTTGAAATCCCTTTTTCAATATAATTCTCTTATAAATAGTGAGGATAACAAGAACGATTCGAGTAATAAAATGTAGATTTTCGCGTAAATATACCATAAAAACAGTAGTTTCACTCAGTTTTTATGCCGACGAGTTCAATTACAGTCCACTCATGAACTACGTGATCCCACCATAATTTACAAGTAAATAAGATTTCTATATTAATTGTAGTATTCAGAATGTGCTGTGTAAAACTCGGATTTAATTAAATTTTAGCACCTTAAATAAATATATTAAGGGCTGTTTCTACGCATGCATTCAGTTAGCAGCGCATTCAGATTAGGCATTGTTATATAAATTAAAATAAAATCTGATTCAAATGCAAAATGTTTACTGGTGCATGCACGTTCTTAATTAATGTTCTGTACGGAAAACCACTCCGCGTATATGAGCTTATACCACGAGTATGTGTATTTAAGTAAACGCATGTAGAAATGCACATATGAAATATATAACATACAGGTACAACTACTAACATGTATCATTTTATATTTTACTACTTGAAACCAGAAGATATAATCTAGACACGGCAGCATAACCATTAAAGTTCTGGAACTGGAAAAGTAACTAAGATTTTAAGTTCTTAAGTCTTAAATGGAGTTCGTAATGTTGTAAGGAAAATGAAATATGTATTTTAAAAAATTAAAGTATAATTTTTATATTATATTGTAAGTCCAAATTTATTTAATTTTATAAAATATGATAAATTGTCAGTTTCAATCCAATATTAAAAAATACTTATTTCAAACTACGCGTGAGCCGAATGTACAAGATCGCTCCACCGTATTTACCAATATATAATAATATATTTTGCACATACGAACGTGCTGGTAAACGGGCTTTTTTTGAAGAAAATAAAAGAAAAGTAATTTAATATTAAAAACATTATGGACGCTAATACATAAAAAATATTATTTCAACGATGCGTACGTTCCAATATTTTCAGATTCATCTGAATAATAGAGGTAACAAAAAAAACAAAGTTAATCCGAATAAAGCCTGTGTAAAAACCATATATACGATGTGGCTTAAAAATGATTATTAAAACCGAATAAACAATAGCGAATAAAGTATAATTTTATTTAAAATAATAACATTTTTACAATTATTAAAATATGTACATACATGCGAGTACTGTATGACACAGTTAAGTACGTGATCACAATAAATACTTTCACAAATAATTGATATAATATTTATATCAATCTATGCGTATAAAATTATTTAATTATAAATAAAATTTTGGAGAGAAAAATATCAAGTAAAAAATAGAAGGTGAATTCTATAACATCTTCCCAGACGTTTTGACCTAGAATTGTGAGTCATCAATAATAAAAAAACATTATTAGTACAGCATTAATGCTTTAAAAGCATTTCCAGAGTTCAATTGAAAAATCAAAGTAATTTACTGTTGCAGCTACAAGACTGGAACTATTGAATTCGATTTGAAAAATAAATATATTGTTTTGCCCTTCTCACTGAATCAATGTGACAAACATGAGTGGAGCATGAAACGCCTCCAACGTTTGCGCGATTGCTGAATTGTATTGATGTCTCCTCATACACAGTAGAGGTGTGAGATTTGTGGTCGACGATGCATTCAACCGAACAACGTTCGTGTGCGTCTTTGCTCCATGTTCGATGTGTGACAGTGACTTTTCCAATCGGATTCAACATGCAATCAATCAAGGGACATCGCTTTCTAACAAATCACAAGTAAAATAAAACCGTAAATATTTAAAAATAAAACCGCATTTAGCTTAGAATAAAAGTGAGCCAGCCGTAGTGTATTGGTCAAGAA
>NW_020536583.1:0-19382 GCF_003426905.1 Ctenocephalides felis
ATTCAAACACTTTCTGCTTGTGTGACAAAACGATTGTTTTTAGGAAAAGAAAAAAAGTTTTTTAATTACAAAAAAAAAAAATGAGAATCAAAAATAATTTGGATTTTCTAAATTTTAATTCGGTACTGAAAGTTGCCATACGATGCCACACACTACTAGTTTTTTTTTTGAAAAGTGGTATTGCATTAAAAAAGTAGGTAAAGATTTGTGCGTAATGCTATTTATAATAGATAGATCGATGAGTTTTTTTATGGTTCTATATTAATATACAAAAAATATCAACGACTGTTTTACATATTATAATTTGTAATTAAAATTATTCGCTCAGAGGAAATTCAGATTACAGAGGGTTTGATAAAAAGTCTATAAGTGCTACGACGTTTTAGCTTCACCTTCTTGAGTTTTTATTTTAAAAGTAGTACTTTTCGTCAAATGATTCATTTGCGAAGCCTAAAATTATTGATTTTATTAAAACATGATTTAAGCCACTAGACAAAATGTGACACGTGGTTGTGGGTCCTTTTTGGGTGAAGATTAAACAGATAAAGAAAATCTTACTTCTAAGAATACTAGAAAAGAAAAATTCAAGAAAATACTAGAGATCAGAAAAAATGAACATACAACAATTTCTTATTAACTTTGTTTAAAAAATTATGTTTAGTTATATATTGTTATATTATATTAATAGGTTTAGTTTAAATGAAAATTTTGCGTTTTGTGACATATTTCTTACATTCTTACATTTTGATGGTTATACTTATTGTTTTTAACCTATGTTCATGTCTGTCACAACCGTCCTGGGGGTGTGGTCGGTTGCGACATTCGCCCTTTTCTTGAATGATTTGATTTTATGACTAATCTAATCCATCCACTAATCCATCGTATTTAAGGACAGTATGTCAGTATTCCCATGTAGACAAATGTTCAAATTACTATTTAATTTACTTTTCTCGGATAACAGGTAAATTAACAGAATTATGGCTGGTCGAAAAAAGTGGCATAACCGTACCCAGTCTTCCCTACTTCTGATATTCATATATCAAAAATAAATTGACATTTTCTGTTTAGCAAAATTACTCTAAAATTAACATTCGGCAATATAGAAAGAATACATTCCTGTATTTTATGGATTTGATATTTTGTAATTACTCTAAATTTAGTATGATCTCTATGAACGTTATTATCAACTCGAAGACTTATTTTCCCAATATATTCATGAATATACCGACGACTATATTTTTTTTCTTACAATCACAAAGTCATCTGTGTTTTGAATCTTTAACATACGCGTGGGAATATAAATGTGTGGGTAACAACTTGACCCGTCAATCAATGTCTATTTGTCACACATCACGATCTATTATGTTTAAATGTCAGGATAGGCCTTAATTATAATTTAAGGTCTATTCAATTCTGTAAAATAATAATAAACACACTTATCACTCTATCAAATGCGTTACAGGTAGCAAAACCTAATCAAATTATTGATCTAAATTATATTCTTGCGAAGAATTTGGAGCGAATATACATATCTGTATATGCGTATATACATATATATATATATATATATATATATATATATATATATATATATATATAGTTGAACTCTGAATTTGATGTTGACATATGTACTAATAGTATAATAATCGGGCAACAAAAATAAATATGAATTTTTTAAAAACTTTGTTCTAAAATCCATACGTTTTGACTACAGTATTTAAGGTAGTACTATTAATATTAATAAATTAGTGTTGAATTATGTGACAATAAAGTTTCGAAAAATTGCTAGCAAAAATTAAATAGTACTTTCAATTTGCTTATCCTAATAATAAAAACAAGAAAAATAATAATCCATGATATGAAAATATGGTAATGCACTGTACTAATGTAGCATACACAATGATACGGTTATATTTATTACAATATATCATTATTTTACTAAAATAACAATTTTTACAAAAGAGTAAGTGTGCAATACGTATGGTTTCAAGACTAGCTGGAAACAAAATGAAATAAAAGATTTTACTTTTAAAAAAAATATATTTTCATCAGAATTCGAACATATGCAAAATTAATTGTAATTTTTTTGGCATTGGATATGGCGGGGCACAAAGGTCCAATTGTATTTTGAGTAGTTATATTATGAAAACCAATCCAATTATATCACAATTAGTCTGGAATTCGAGATACCCAATTGTAAGTCTATAAATACTTGTATATTGACACCTAAAAGTTGTCTCAAAACCTACACATGGTAGGGTGTACGCAGAACATGTAGGTTTTGAGACTTATAGCTGGGTATCTCAAATTACGAGGTGAACTTACTAAAATGACCGGACTAAATAAATTAAAAATATCAAACAAGCAATTATCTTAATATTATTTATCATTGAAAAAATGTGTTTTTTTGCTGCTTTAAAAAAAAATGTTACCCGGTCCTTTTTATCCCATAGGCAGAGTAAAATGGAAGAGCAAATAGCTCAATGTCTTACTTTTAATTTTAAAGGGATTTTACAAAGTTCTAGCTACATTATTCAATCAATGCAAAAAATATATATAATAATAAATATAATTTCATGCGTTATATAAAAAACATTGAATCTAACTTATATTCAAAATACATCTTATAAAACAATTAAATAAAATACATAAAACCCATATTAAAGTCTTTAAAACAACGGTGCTCAAAAATAAAAAACTAACAATGAAAAAAACTTTTGTTATTTTCGTTTATTTCTCGATGGAAATATCGTATGAATCAACGTAATAGCTGTCTATAAATCTTTTCCCACAACTTTTGAATATTATTGTCAAAAAATTTGTAACTTTACTTGTTTTTGAGATATCGGCGGTGGAGCTTTTTACCCGCTGATCTTTAAGCCCTACTCAACGCCATATGTTTTTATTTTTAAGTTGATTTATTTTATTATGACTATCATAAGTATTTTACTATTTTACAATTTAGAATAAACTTTGAGCGAAACTTACCAACATACTATAGTACATTTTTTCAAAATCGACTAATTTTGAAATTTTAAATCCAAATAGAAATAGCCTTAATTCTAGAACACTTGAAGTATCATTATTTTTGACTGTGCGGCTCCAAAAGTTATTTACAATCAAGGATCAGGAGCTTAAATCAGCAAAATTAATAAAAATTATCCACAATAACCATAAAATGGTCTTGGTTTCTCAAAAAGCTCTAGCTTACACTTAAAAGCTCGTAATATTCAAGCTACTATTTTTTTCTTTTCATGATAGTTACTGTCAATACTATCACCCTGGCTTTGAGGTTAAGTTTTGCGACACCTTGCATATATATATATATATATATATATATATATATATATATATATATTATATATATATATATATATAATATATATATATATATATATATATATATTAGGGTGGTCCTTAAAATGGTCATTTTCGAATTTTCTTGCTCCCAGGAGCCCAAATGGTTCCAAATAGATAAAAAACAATCCTCCGAAAGTTTTAGCTCTTAATATTAACGTTTAGATAGAGCGCAATTCAATCAAAGTTATGTATAGAAATAGCATGGAAAATTTTTCTAAAATTTTAAAAATGTTTTTCAGATGTAATTTAGTGAACATATGAATGAATAAAACTTATTCATTTGTCGTTAAGTTATACCTAAAACATTTTTTTTTATTTTCAAAATATTTTCCATGCTCTTTCCATACGAAGTTTGATTGAATTGCGCTCTATCTAAACGTTAATATTAAGAGCTAAAACTTTCAGAGAATTGGTTTTTATCAAGCAGCCAACGTGTTCATAGATAAATTTAGATAACAATATTCATTTGCAAATAGGTGCGTGTAATTGAAAACAGTTCAGTTCATATACATACTCGTACGTTACTTTAGCTATACGCCTTGTTATTAACTCAACTATCGCAAATGCAAGAAGTGAATTTTCTTCATAATAGAATTATCTTTTAGCATAATTGAATATTAAGAAAGATTGTATGCCCGTTTATTATCAGTTGTTTACTACATGTAATTAAATTATTACATGGACTACAAAAAGTATTTATCTCAATTTTTCACTTTTGTACTACCCGGTTTTAAACCAAGCAACGTCTAGCAATCTGAGTTGGTACCATTTGATTGTTTATTAAGCGCGTGCTCGATTTAATTAACTTTTAATGTATATTTGCTCTAGAATTGATTTAGATTTGCACATTAAACGTACAAAACCTAATTATCGATATATTTATGTGCACTAATTATCGAGTTTTAGTTCATCAACGGCTTGTGTGTTTGAGGTCTGAGCTCCTTTCTTCGCTCACTTTATTTTATGCTGCCGTAAAACACAGAATCAAAAGGTTCAGAGACAACATTCACCATTTTAATGTTTGTTTATGAACCGATCTAGTAGCAGAGGAGGTTTGATTCGTTGCTTTCGTTTCGCTTTGTGAGTAAAGTGAGCGTTTAAGTCGATTTTCAAAAATTCTCAGCACAGCAGCTCTGTATTTTGATTGGGCTCGGCCGAGGAAATTTTATGGTTTAATTATACATTTCTGGATACCTGTTAATAATACCTAGAGCAGTGGATTAACTGATAATACATATGTCTACCATTTGTGGAAAGTATTGTTTATTTATCAGCCCGGATTGGTTCGTGTTTGTTCTAATATACTACTTAGCAGGTTTGATAGTTAGTAAATCTGGATAGTTTTCGAAGTTTTATCTGTTTCTATATGAGATTTTACGAGTATAGATTAGTAATATTCAGACTATTGCTTGGTTCATTATGAAAAAATTAAAATTAGATTAATTTATGCCAAAAGTATACATTTTACTATATTATTTTGCTCTGCAATGCAGCGGTTTCTAACCTTTTTCCGCTGCGTCTCCCTTTCATAAAAATTTTGCGCTCCTTTTATGTTCAACTGATCTATTAGTCATAGTCATCAGACTACAAATGAATATGCAATATTATGTAAAAGTATACTTAAAAATAATTACACCTATCTTCCGTTTTACACAGTATTCGTTTTATAAAAATTAATATTTTTTTAATGGAATTTATTAATTTTGCAAAATCATAAATACTAAACTATAAATTGCTCATATCTAATCTACAATAAGATATTGTTGTATTGTTGCATATTGTTCAATTACATATTCATTTTTCTTAGAGACTGAAAAACGCGTCTCTAATCTGAATAAGAAATACATAAATAATAGAATATATTAATCGTCATGTAACTAATTGAATTCAGAATAACCTGCAGTTTAATACTAAATATATATAAAAAATAAACAACAATTTTACTTTGAACGTAATACAAACTGTCGAAAAATGGACTATTGTGTGTGGTATTGCGCTTTATGGAAAGATGCTGAAATTTATAAATGAAGTTTTATAAATAAAATTGTGGTGCATGGCATCGTGTCTTAAGGCAAATTGCTGGTACTTTCCGTATCGTAATTTAAAATTTTGAATTTTGTTTTTGAAGCAATTGCACTGCGTAGATGTTTTAGAGACAAAATATTAAAGCAATAATTATTAATAATCATTTTTGATTCGTATCTTTGAAACAGCTGGTCTCGCTTTTCCAAAATTTTAATTAGTTTCTCATTTCAATACAAGTAAAATATTTTTTGAATCCTCAGTATTGTCAAAAACTGAATTACCATTTTTGTCGCTTCATGCCCCGTATCTTCGAAATACCTGGAGATGCATTGACCAAAAACTAATCAGCAGGTCTCTCCATCAATATGAATCGCACGATTTTTTGAATCATTCAAATCGGTTGATCCGTACTTTCTAAAGATTTCAACTATTCAAGAGGAAAAGTACTGCATTATCCAAAAAAGCTTCATTCAACAAAATTTTTAAATTTGTTATATTACTAATTCTTCGATAACTTTTAAAAAGCTCGTTTTTCAAATAATTAGGCAATACAATCACTCAATTAGCTGGTTTACAAGAAGTAGTGCTTTAATTGATTTTTGTGATATAAGTGCATGCCAATGAAGCAAATTCAAATATTTCGAACTGCTTCTAATTAAGAATAATGTAATGAAATGTGAAAATATGAAGGTTTTATAGTCAAAAGGGATAATTAGGCTTGTATCATTCTCTACAATCACAACACATAAAATTAGTGATATTCAAATCTATAGCCGTATCTATTAGGTGAACATATTCTTTTACTTTTGTGTGAAATTTTGTTAATTTTTTTTGTTAAAATTATCTTGAAACTAGTGGTGTATGGCATCGTGCTTTAAGGCAATTGCTGGAACTTTCCGTACCGTAACGAAATGTTCGAGGAATATTCAGTGTTTTCAAATAGATTATTATAAATTTTGTAACATTGTATAATATTTAAGAGTTATATAAACTGAATTGCAAAGTTGAAATTATTTATTTAAAGTATATTAGAACTTTAGTCAGAATTAAAATTAAAATCTGAACTATTTTCAATATACAAAGAAAATTAGATTTTTTTTTTCCAAAAGCAATTATTTTGTTGAAACAAGCAGAAAGTTTTTTGAATCATTCAAATCGGACGTTTAGCTCTGTATCTTTAAAATGGCTGGACCTGCCTTTGCCAAAAACTAATCAGCACATCTCCCTATCAATAGGATTCGAATGTTTTTTAAACCATTCAAATCAGTTGATCTGTGCGCCCGAAAACGTGGACGAAAAAATGCGGACATACAAAACACACACACACACACATACACACACATTCATTTTTTCTGAAGTATGTCAAAACTTTCAAAACGTTGAGATATGCAAAAAATTTCATTTTCTATTTTCGACCCGTTACTATAACTACCCTACGGAAAGTTAATAATTAGCACTTCTGCCAGACAGTCACAAAGTTTGTTTTAATAATTTTCTTCATGTTCATAAAATTGAAAATAGAAGTTTAAAATTATTAGTGCTATTTAACCCGCCTGTAGAATTTTGTATTAGGCAATTTTCTCATTTATAGCGTCTTGTTTCATATAAGCAACCCGTTCTATACAACATTTTCAGATATTTGATGATTAGTTGTAATTTTATTATCAAGTAATTACGATGATTTAATTTAAATCTATACTTTCCAAAAACCCGAGACACAAGATGGAAATCCGGGACTATCCCGGCCAAACCGGTACGAATGTTCAGCATACTATTATGCATCTCCCAATATAGTGAAACCTCATAGTTTCACTTCAATAAATAATTCGACTTAGCGGTCTCAGTAATTACACAAATAAATTACGTCATGGGTTTTCTTAAACCTTGATATCGTTTCGTTTCCGACTTATCCTAATGGTTAGCGCGGCAAATAAGGTTTTGAAAGCATCTATCTATTCTATACTATAATACTGAATGTCCCGATTGCAGCTTTCTATATTTTTTTCCCGCGCGTTTGCAATTGCACCCGCGTCGCGGTTAGGTTCAATACCAAATTGCGACGTAAGTGTTATGTCGGCGCTTGTATAGATACCTCCAGTGAAGAGATATCGATAGAGATTTATCGACAAATGTAAGAAACGAAGGTCATTTGCAGTTACTAGCTGCTACACAACGATATAAGACGAAACCGCAAATGTAGTCATTTCAATTGATATTACTGACAAATCATGCGTGAATAGCCCCTCACTTTGTGTCATTCGTCATTTTTACAATTCCTAAGGTCTGTGCTCGTGCAATTATTAAGTTACTATACGAATTGTGTGAAAAGTATACTTATACATATACACATTTATGCATATTCACATAGACATTTATTTATATACATGTACATAACAAATATTTCTAGAAAATTTTCAATATGGAAAATAATTAAATGGTTGTGTATGTGATGTATTGTAAAAAGGGCAGCTAATACAAACTATATGTATACATGGTTTATCTACACTTAGAATAATTTTGATAAAAATTTAAAACTAGTGGGGCGCATGGCATCGTGCCTTAAGGCAAATTGCTGGAAATTCCCGTATGAAAAATTATTATTTTTTTAAAAACAAATAACATTTTTGAAAAAAAATTATTTCGAAAAAATTAGATTTTTGAGAAACTATAAATTGGACAAAAAATCACATTTTTTTTGAAAAAAAATGTTTTTTTTTTATTTTGACATATTTTGGAAGATCTGAACTTTTTTTCAAAGCAATCGTGCTGCTTTAACTACATAGAGACAAAATATAAAGCGCGTAAGCGCCGCGTCGCTGTCTAACGGTTAAATATTGGTACGGAACCCATAGGAATGTAAACAAAATTTATACTTATTGTTAAAATCTCTATAAAATATCTGATAATTAGATGTGTCTATGTCTAATTATCATTTTTGACCGCCAAATGGCATTTTTTTTTTCGTTAGATCTTCGAAACCGCTAGACCTGCCCTCATGAAAATTTGATCAATTCTTTATCTTGTCAATACAAGTAAAATGTGTTTTTGAATTATTAAAAATCGGACGCTCCGTTCTTTTAAAAACTGAGTTACCGTTTTCGGCACATTTTGCCCCGTATCTTCGGAACGGCTAGATCTGCCTTCGCAAAAACTAATCAGCACGTCTTCTTATCAATACGAATCGAATGTTTTTTGAATTATTCAAATCGGTTGATCCGTGTTCCCGAAATCGTCGACGGAAATTTGTATCCGAACATGCACACACACACATACATTCATTTTTTCAATAATAAGGTATGGCAAAATGTTCAGAAACCTCTAAAACGTAAAGATATATAAAAATTTTCATCTTCGATTTTTTCGAAAATTTAAAAAAAGGGTTAGGGTTGGGCAACTTTTGATAAAAACAATTTGTTTTCTGAAGAAAAAGTAAAGCTTTTCAATAAACTCAAATCTGAACTAAAATTATGTGCAAAGCATTCATTAACTGAACGCAGAATGATAATTATTCGATTACTAATATTTGACTATTTTGAAATACGGGTTTGTGGAAGAGTGAAAATTTAAGGATGTGAGTTTTTTTATCAAGAATTACAAAAAAATAAATTTAAAAAATTAGTCCAAAAACTGAAAAAAATCTCAACCCTTTCGCTACAGATGTCGTCCATGAACGACATCCACATGACTCTGGAAAATTCCATTTTTGAAAGGCAAAAATTCGCTAATTTCTTTCTCGAGATTCAATTTCCTTGTGTGTGCATTTTTTGATATTTGCTTTATCGTCTTAAATTCTAATCCTGATCTTTTATCTCGCTTTTAATTGGTTTTATTTGGAATTTTTTAATTTTACTTTATAGTCGTATCTACCCATTAGTCTCATCACTTTTGATTTGGTGATGTTGATTACTATATCGTCTTACCACTTTGATAATTCTTTCCATATTTTGCAATTCAGTTTCTATTCTGGATAAAACCACAAGTTGAATTATATATTTTATAACTATGATCTTTTTCTCTTCTAGTAGGACGTGTTGTTAGCCATTGAATGAGATTGGCGGCATGCAGTCTTGCTATATTGCTCTTCTTCTTGCAATCGAAACTTAATTTTATGAATGGTGAAAAATGAATTTGTACTGACTATCAGTATCATGTTAGAGAGAAACGAACTCTTTACTGGCGAGTAAATCGGAGAAAAGATTAGTAAAAAAAATTTTGAAATAAGAACTCTACTCACGAGCAAAAAATACCAATTTTAAAAACAATACAACAAGAATGTAATTAAAAAAAAACAAACAAAAAATCCAATAACGATCACGCTACAGATTGATTTCTCAGACTGACGATCAAATTAAGATTCTATGATGGAAATGAATTTTTACTGAAAATCAAATTACTACATTACATTATATTCTATGCAATCTCTTTATATACTATACAATTTTTCTATCTTATTTGCTATATATATTTATCTAATAACTAAATACATTCAATTACTAATTACTAATTGTACAGTCAGTCTTTCACAAAATCACATAACAGACTGTAATATTTCAAGTTTTGCAATAAAGTACATAAACTATTTGTGTGTGGCATTGTGCCTTAAGGCAAATTGCTGGAACTACCCGTACAGTAACAAAATGTTCGAGGAATACTGAATATTTTCACACAGTTTATTATAAACACTGTGACATTGTCTAATATTTCTAAGAGTTATATAAACTTAATTACAAAGTTAAAATTATTTATTTAAAGTATGTAAGTGAGCTTTAGAACTTTAGTCAGATTTAAAATTAAAATCTGAATTATTTTGGATATGCAAAAAAATTTTTTTTTCAGAAAAAAAGGAAAAAAAAATTGTTTCCAAAAGCAATTATTTTGTCTAAACAAGCAGAAAGTTTTTTGAATCATTCAAATCGGATGCTTAGTTCTCTCAAAAACTGCCATTTGTTGCACATTTATGTCGGTATCTCCGAAGCGGATGCACCTGCCTTTACCAAATCACCACTTTTACCCGTATTGAATGTTTTTTGGACCATTCAAATCGGATGCTCCGTTCTCTCAAAAACTCTATTTCTATTTTCAGCACTTTTTGCTCCGTATCTTCGAAACGGCTGGACCTGCCTTTGCCATAAACTAATCAGCACATCTCTGAATAAAAATAGAATGTTTTTTGAACCATTTAAATCGGTTGAAACGTGCGCCCGAAAACGTGGACGAAAAATTGTATCCATACATACATACACACACATCCATTTTTTTTGAGGTATGCCAAAATGTTCAGAAACCTTTAAAACGTGAAGAAATGTAAAAATTTCTAATTTCGAATTTTGGACGGTTACAATAGCTTACTCTACGGGAAGTTAATTAAAAGGTTTCTCGTTCGCAATTTCACGCTGCACCACCGCATGCACATAGGTCTGATTCCAAAAGTTTCAATCGTAACATATGAGTTCTACGCCAGTTTATTAAGAAATGTTAATTATTCAATAAGAAATTTTACAGTTACATGTACAAATAATAATTCTATTTACATTCATTCATCTGTGACTTGGACCGAAACGTAAATTACAATTTGCGGTATTGTCGGCACCTAGCTAAGCACTTTTCATTTCGTGTCATGCACGTCACTGGCAACATTCTGCGGTAAAGGTGGTTGAAGCAATAAACAAACGCAAATTGAATCCAGACTACACCTATTATGTTAATATGATATATTTGCAAAATTGCGATAAAATTTGCCGCACATGGAAGTGTTTTGCGTGAATCATAACAGGGTTTTGTTAAGAATTAATACTTATCGCTTGTTGCATCAAACTTATTTAATTGAAATTCAATTCAAACGTTGTATTAAATATACCATCTCTATAAATTGATGAAAATTAGAAATTGAAGTTACAGCAACGCGGATTTGAGCAATACATATTTTTTCTTTCAAAGTAAGTGCTGTTTTTATGAACGTTGTAACACAATTTGATTAGCTTAAAATATAAATTCTCTTGACAACTAATTATATAGGGTTATATAAAGTATTAGTCAGGTCCAATTTGACTTTGGGCAATTATATTGTGAAAACAACAAATAACACACAACAAATACACAACTAAATGACTGGGCTTAGTAAGACTTTCTGCTTATTCATTGTTGTAAAAATATGTATTTTTTGCTGTTTTTCAAAAAATTTATAACCTGGTTCTTCATACCCCATAGGCGGGGTAAATTGTAACGACCAGGGGCAAACACCTTCAATGTCTTACTTTAATTTTAAAAAGATTTTTCACAATAATTGCTACAATATTCAACAAATTTTTCATTTCATTTTTCACAGAGATAACACTGTGAATAACATTGATCTGGAATTTCGCCAAAAATATGTATCAGCAGAGTTGGAATAACTATTTATTCAATTTATCTTTTCTAAATAGCTTTTTTAACTTAAGGTTATTACAAGGGGTCTTCTACCTTGTGGCCTCGCTTTTGATACTGTTTTTTGAAATGAATCGTAGGCAAACCAATAATGCAATCAAGGTGTGGTTTTTTGCATTGTCTATACTTTTAACATAAATTTTGCTGAAATTTTACTGTCTCTCATTTGACATTGAAACAAAAAATGTATATCGTTTGATACGAGTTCATTAAATTTTGTTCATTTCAATGATTTTCACAGCCATTCTTGATCTTGAAAACGTAGGATTTTTTTTGTTTGTTCACCTTTTTGTGTTTTTTTTTTAATTCCTTGTATCAAACGATAGTCAAAGTAATAAAAAAACTAAATAATTTTGTTTTGTTTTTTTGTTTCTAAACAAATGACAGTAAAAAAGTAAAAACTCGATCAAATTCCTCGTATCAAACGATAGTCAAAGTAATAAAAAAACTAAATAATTTTGTTTTGTTTTTTGTTTCTAAACAAATGACAGTAAAATTTCAGTAAAAGTTATGTTAAAAGTATATAAATGAATAAGTTAAATGTAAAAAATCGAACTTTGATGCCATTATTGGTTTCCTCACGATTCATTCTCAAAAAACAGTATTAAAACAAGAACACAAGGTACAAGATTTCCTTAATTTATTTTTATTTGCTATTTTTTATTTATTTTTTACACTTTCATCAGGGTAACGGTTTAGTTGGCCTTTTTACTGCCACCAGGTCAGCTTTTATAGAGGTCTTTTTTAGATTTCGATTTTTTGCTACTATTATTACCCTACGAGAAGTTGAAAATTATATTATATTCTCATAAATTAATTAACTGTGCCCACAACCAATGAAAGAAACTGCTTCTGTTATGGATTTTCAAACATTGTCATTTTTCTTTTGATTTGAAAGAATCAAGATGATGGCTGGATATACATCTTTTTCTCTCTACTTTCAAATATTATTTGTAAAACATTCTCAACTTTACTGGTTTTTGAGATAACGATGGTGAACCCTTTTAGTCACGGACCTATCCTACTTTTTTCCATAATTTCGAAGACCACATGCACCTATGACAAGTTTATTAATTTTGAAATGATTTGATACTACATAAATCAATTGAAATTTTGTAGCCACTTAGTGTGATAATTGCCCTAGTTGTGTTTGTAAATTTCTCACGCAAAGCAAAATGTTACAATTACCATATATTATCTCGGAGCGCCCTATTAACATATACCGGTGCAGCTCTCCTTAACGCTGACACCCTGTCCTTGCCAACTATGCTCAAGAATTAACTCAAACGAGTTTGTGATAGATTAATGTGGTTATTCCGTAAGATTTTCAAGATTATTGCAGAACTTCAACTTTATGGGATACATTACCCATCCGACCATACATACTGGAAATGTAAGACGAAGCAAAATTAGATGAATCAGATTCAAATGCAAGATAAGTCACTTTTGAGCTATCTATTTTTACAACCGCTCTTTGGAGTAAAAAGATGCTTTATGATATCGAACTCGATTTTGTGCCTTATGAGTTCTTAATGTTATGTGCGATTTACAAGTATGTTATATGTAATTAATTAATTAATAATTTTCTAAAGTTACGTAAATTATGTGTAAAATTAATATTTTAAAATCAAATATTACATGCTGGCTCACTCATGAGAAAGGGGCTATAGCGACTGGATTTAAATTAAAGGTTTTGAGGAGCATGATGTCAAGCAGTAGTGACGTCGGTTTTCACATGGATATATAGAGAAGCAATCTGTTTTTATGTTAAATCAGCCCTCATCCGGCATTGCTGCATCAATAAATATTCGCCCTATTACAGAAATTGTAATAAAAAAATTTATTACACATTTATGAGACCAGTCAGTCTACCTGCAACCGCTGAGGCGATAACATGTCTAAAGGTCAACAAATAGTTTTACCTACAAACCGGTTATTTATACAGTTGTTGTTGTGAAGAACACAAGTGTGTTAATGTACTATTGATTTTATATTTCAAATTAATTTAATACTGTGAAAAAATAAAACATTTGTTATAGTGAGTGTCAATACGTGTAGTAATTCATTCCCTTCGGGGAAATGAATAACATCCCGCCGATACTAGAATCTCAAAATGTGCTTCAAGATACTTCTATGACTGATGCCGATTACGTTAATAATTTTCTAATTAATAATGCAAATAACATAACTCCACAACCTAATATTTCTCAAGATTCAGTAATGAACGAAGATAGTGACTACAATCCGGGTCATCCATGGCAGCTGGCTCCAAACCCAAAGAAACGAAAAATACACGGAACAATTTCTCCGTACTCAATTAATTTACAAAACAGGTATGAACCTCTAAAAACAATTAAAGAAGTTCAGAAAAGTACCGGTAGCAATTCTCAAGAAAACACACCTAACCAACCAATCCAAAAGCCGCCTCCTATATTTACTTATGACGTTGATGATATGAACAAAATGATTCATGAACTAAACACAATTATCGACCCAAAACAATACACATTGCGCGCTGTCAACAATAACACAATCAAAATATTATGTGAGAATTCTGAAGTGTTTCGTACACTTACAAAACACTTTAGGAATACTAAAGTAACACACCATACATACCAATTGAAAGAGGAGAGGGCGTATCGGGTAGTCATTAGGTACCTGCACCATACAACGGACGTAAGTCAAATTGTCAACGCACTTGCTGCATTGGGTCACAAAGTCAGAAATATTACAAATATTATTAGCAGAGTAACTAAATCACCGCTCAATCTTTTTTACGTAGATTTAGAACCGAATAAAAATAATAAAGATGTCTACTTGGTAACAAAAATTTTAAATCACATTATTCGTGTAGAACCCCCTAATAATAATAAATCAGTAATACAATGTAAACGTTGCTTATTATTTGGTCACACGAAAAAATATTGCAACAGACCCCACGTTTGTGCCAGATGTTCTGATAACCATAGTACTGCCGACTGTAAAAAATCGAACGACGCACCGAACCGTTGCTATCACTGCTCTATGGAGCACAGTGCTCATTACCGTGGGTGCCCTATTTATCAAAAACTATACAATCAAAAATTCAAAAATAATCCAACAACATTACGTAATCGTATCACATCAAATAATGTAAACGCCACTTCTCGCTCCGACAACACAATGACGAATTCACATCAAGATCATAACCGAACCTACTCCCAGGTACTAAACAATAACAACAGTACTGAAAACATAACAAGTTCAGGGCCGAACTTCACAGCTTTTCTTCTAGAATTTAAAAATATGTTTAATCAACTGATTCAACAGAACACTATGGTGCTCAGTATGCTTACAACCTTAGTAAATAAAAGACAACACTAATGGCTAAATTTTTAAGAATTGCACTGTGGAACGCAAACGGAATCATTCAACATAGATTGGAAGTAATTACATTTTTAAAAATTAACCAAATAGACGTTTTATTAATTAGTGAAACGCATTTCACAAATTTTTCATATTTTAAAATACCTGGATATACGATGCAACACTGCAATCATCCTGACGGTACAGCTCATGGTGGAACAGCTATATTAATTAAAAATACAATTGATCACTATCCTTTACCAAATTATCAATATGATCTCCTGCAGGCAACCTCAATAAAAGTCAAGTTACAGTCGTACAACATAACATTGTCAGCGGTTTACTGTCCGCCACGACATAAAATTAAACAGATTGATTTCGAAAATTTTCTTTCACAACTAGGCCCAAAATTTATTGTAGGAGGAGATTACAATTGCAAACATACAAGATGGGGTTCTCGATTAATTACATCTAGAGGCAAGGAATTATTAAATGCAATAGATAAAAACAATCTCTCTTACATATCAACTGGAAGCCCAACATACTGGCCGAGCGATACTAATAAAATACCGGATCTGCTCGATTTTTTCATTACAAAGGATATTGATGAAAATACATTGAAATAAAACCATCTTTTGATTTATCATCCGACCATTCTCCAATCATTCTAACAATAGGAGTTGCACCAATTCCTATAAAAAACAACAGAATACTTTATAATAAATTCACAAATTGGGAAAAATTTCGCAACACACTAAATGAACGAACAAATCTTAAAATGCGATTGAAAAATGAAGAAGATATCGATAAATCAATAAACGACTTAATTTTTAACATTCAGGAGTCAGTGGTACAAGCAACTCCAGAATTACATTTTCGTGAAGTACAAGATATCCCGCTGGAAATAAAAAATCTAATACAGGAGAAAAGGAGGGCAAGAGCAAAATGGCAACGTTATCACAGGCCAGAAGACAAAACTCAATTTAATAAATTATGCCGATTGCTCAAAGCAAAATTAAAACTAGTCACTTCCGAAAATTTTGAACAATATATTTTAAGCCTGTCTAGAACGGACAATACTATCTGGCAGCCAATTCGGAATAATAAAAAACCAAAAATTCCAGCACCACCAGTTAGAGAAGATATAAATGAACCTTGGGCAAGAAGTGATCTCGAAAAGGCACTGCTTTTTGCCAAACATTTAACTTCAGTATTTCAGCCTTTTGACAATTCTACGGATACTGAAATAGCAGAAGAACTACATAAATCAATAGAAATGGTGGAAGCTATAACCCCTGTTAAACCAAAGGAAGTCAGCTATGAAATAAATAATCTAAAAGCAAAAAAGTCTCCGGGCTATGATTTAATAAGTGGTAAAGTCATTAAAGAAATTCCAAGGAAAACAATTATTGCAATTACATATATATTCAACGCTATACTCAGGATTGGTTACTGGCCAAACCACTTTAAGAGGGCACAAATTATAATGATACCCAAACCAGGTAAAAATCCAACGGATGTTTCGTCATACAGACCTATCAGTTTGCTTCCTATAATTTCCAAAATACTGGAAAAAATAATATATAAAAAAATTAATCATGATTTACCGACAGACATCTGGATGCCGTCACATCAGTTCGGGTTCAGGCATAAGCACTCAACGACTCAACAAATCCATAGGATTGTTGAAAATATTAAAAAAACATTTGAACAAAAGGAATATTGCAGTGGCATTTTCTTGGACGTTCGTCAGGCCTTTGATAAGGTCTGGCATCCTGGGCTGTTATATAAAATTAAAAAACACTTTCCAGTTAAATACTTCAAGTTATTAAAATCATATTTAGAAAACAGATCTTTCCAGATTAGAGTGAACGCTGAACTGTCAGATTTCTGTAAAATAGGGTCAGGAGTCCCGCAGGGCAGCATCCTGGGACCATTATTATATGTATTATTTACATTAGATATACCAATACCTCCTAACTCTATTATAGCTACATTTGCCGACGACACTGCTATCTTATTCAGAAATCAAAATCCTCTATTAGCATCTCAACTGACTCAAAATTATATCTGCATATTAGAGAAATGGCTAAACAAATGGCACATACGGATTAACGAATCAAAATCTGCGCACATAACATTCACGTTGTGTCAAAAAACTTGTCCTCCTGTATACTTAAACAACATCATGATCCCACAAGTACAAGTAGTAAAATATCTGGGACTCCATCTAGATTCAAGACTCACGTGGAAAGAACATATAAAAAAGAAAAAGGAACAAATTCTACTAAAAATGAAGGAGATGAACTGGTTACTTAGCAGACAGTCCAAACTATCCGTCGAAAATAAACTACTGCTATACAAGGCTATCATTAAGCCAATATGGACCTATGGTCTAGAGCTATGGGGATGCGCCTCCAAATCTAATCTGGAAATTATGCAGAGAACACAAACTAAAATCTTAAGAGCCATCCTCAACTCACCCTGGTATGTCACTAACAAAACTGTCTATGGCGACCTAAAAATGCTGACTGTGCACGAGACATATAAAGAACTATCATCTAAATACCGTAACAGATTGGAGATGCACCCAAATGAATCGATAAAGGATTTACTGCGCCCTCAACAAAACCCAAGATTGAAGAGAAAGTGGCCTCTACATAGTATTTAAGTACAATCATTAGTTATATATATATATAAATATATTAAGTAACATAATGTAAGATAGATCAGTGGATCCTATCTTATTTTAACATTCACATAATTTGCAATTTAGCTTATAGAAAAATGTAATTTTTCTGATTGCTAAATAAAACTATTAAAAAAAAAAAAAAAAAAAAAAAAAAAAAAAAAAAAAAAATTATGAGACAACTGTTTTGGGTTGCCGCCTGTAAAAGCTACGTAGTATTAAGTCAAATTAGCCCAAAACCTTATAGGACTATTAAGTTCTGATTCCTATTCAAAACAATTTGAAAAAAATTATAATTATAATTCAAAAGGCAATTGTTAATTAATTTAATAAGAAACGTTTTAACACTAGTATTGATTGGACTGCATCAGGCTGAATATTATAAAATTTCCAGATTTTGTAATTGATAATACAATTTTCAATACTATATTTTTTGCATAATCATGTGTAAGTGAAATCTTAGATTCCATATTACTTCAATAGTTCACTAACTGATCTATTTTTGATATATTTATAATTATTAAGTTTTCCTAATACCCATAATTTGATTAAATTAAGCAATCCCGGTTATTATCACTTAAAATACATTTCTATCTATGATCTATACTTTTAAGTAAAAACCGATATCACATACTGTTGATATCAGGTTAGCTGAGGGTGAGTTTCGAGCGTCGATTTTTGTTATCAATTGCCATAGAATATAGAATTTTTTTCACCTTCAAATGATTTTAAAGTAAACTGCTTCAATTTGATTTTAAAGTAAACTATAACAAGTTCAATGAGAGCATGAAATATGTTTCTAATTATTAACTTACGTAGGGTAAGTTATAGTAATCGCAAAAAAATGGAATATGAAAATTTTTATATATCTTTACGTTTCAGAGGTTTCTGAACATTTTGGCATATCTTAGAAAAAATGGATGTATGTGTGTGTGTGCGGATACAAATTTTCGTCGACGATTTCGGGAAAACGGTTCAACCGATTTCAATTATTCAAAAAAAACACTCGATTGCTGTTGATAAGGAGACGTGCTGATTAGTTTTTGGCAATGGCAGGTCTAGCCGTTTCGAAGGTACGGGCAAAAAGTGCCACAAACGGTAACTCAGTTTTTAAAAGAACGGAGTGTCCGATTTTAATAATTCGAAAAACATTTTACTTGTATGATGAGATGAAACAATGATTAAATTTATGAAGGTAGGTCTAGCGATTTGGAGATCTAGTGAAAAAAGTAAAAAAATGCCATTTGGCGGTCAAAAATGATCATTAGACATATGCACATGAAATTATCAGATATTTTATAGAGATTTTAACAATAAGTATAAATTGTGTTTACATTCTTATGGAACTCGTACCAAGGTTTATCCGTTAGACGGCGACGCGGCGCTTACGCGATTCGATGTTTTGGCTCTATGCAATTAAAGCAGTACGATTGCTAAAATAAAAAAAGCATTTTAATCCCAAAAAATTTTTTTTCAAAATTCATTACTCTCAAAAATATTTTGTTCAAAAATGTTAATCTTTTAAAAAAAAATAATTTTT
>NW_020536584.1:0-20597 GCF_003426905.1 Ctenocephalides felis
TGTGATATACTTTTTTTAAGTCGAACAATAGATAACATAAAAACAAATACAGATTAATTAATACGAATATTAAGTTTTGTTTATAAATCTATATAAGTACCTATTATCGTATCTAAAAATTTCTATTCGGTAAATATAAAAGTACTACTTTAATAATAAGCATAACTGTATATATTTGGAAATGCAATAACATAATTGAATAATAACCGCACATTATTCTCCAAAGCATTAGCTTGAACGAATATTACGCAAGTTTGCCTCTAATTATAAGTTGCTCATCCAATAATCTAGGCACCGCTCTTTACTTTAACTGAAATCTATTAAGCTATTAGAATCCTGCAAAGCATACAAATTAATTAAACCAAAATTAGATGTTACATAGAGGCGGAAATACGTTAATTAATTTTTATATTGCTTTGCTCGCCGTTCAAAGTGTTTTGATTATGAAGTTTGTATAAGAGAGCGAGCTTTGAAATTTTAACAAGCGTCTCAGATGTCTAACGGCTAATTTTCTGTTTTTATAGCGCGGTAGTAGTAAAACATTTTATTATCGCGCTCGTATTTATACAATGAATTTTTCCTTCGAGAGAATAACGTCTGATATGCTGCATTTGCGGTACATGATTCATTGTGTGAGCAACTATATGTGCCGTATATTATAAATGCATTTGTCAAAGTAGAGCTCTCATTCATTGTTTATGAATTATGTGCTTTCAGCGTGAATTTATTCAGTGCCAATTATATTCACTTACAGAAAAGATTCTCAATCTTGATTATTCTAAATTTCCGATTAGGAAAATTACTCAAGTAGAACTTATTACGGTGCCACAAAATTTTCCGGTTATTTAAGGGATGATTGTATATTAATAAACGCATTTGTCAAAGCAGAGCTCTCATTCATGATAAGTCGATAAAACATAAAAAAAATGTGAGTCGATTTCAACCCTCAAACTTACATCTTTTAGTGTGGGTATGGAGCTATGCAAAGGAAAATCTTTGCAATTAGATGTTCAAATAAATCTCGTTTACTGTTGTACGCATTTTCAGTAAAAAATTTATTTTTTTATAGTTTATTATAATTGCTAACTGCTGTATTAAAAACTTGTATTAAAATAAATTTAAAAGACGCGGGCTTGCTAATAGGGTAGAGCGGGGCTTAAAGGTCCGCGGGTAGAAAGGTCGACGACACCGATATCTCAAAAATATATCAGGTCAAGAGTTTTTTAACAACAATATTTGAAAGTAGAAAGAAAACGATGTATTACTAGCCATCACCTTGATCCTAAAGACGTCGCTATCGGGAGGTAAACGAACACTTTTGAAAATCTATAACGAAAGTTTCTTCTTTCGATGTTAGTTTTTTGGTTTTGCTAACGAGACCGTAATATAATATTTAAGTACACATTATTTAATTGTTTTATAAGATATATTGTTAATTTTAAGCAAGATTCAACAGTATTTTTTATTCAATTTCAATAAACGCTTACACGTAGGATATAAAGGATCAACTGAACCTTTACCCTGACAAAGGTGTAATCAATAAAAATAGTAAATAAAAAATTAATTAATTTAAAGATACAAATTTTGCAATAAATAAATTAAATAAATAGTTGTTCCAAAACTCAACAGTATATATGTAATTTTCAAATATAAATGTAATAGAAGTGACTAGGTTGTATATAGACTAAATCACACGAGAATAAGGCATTCCATGATACCATCGCATTACTAGAAACTGAACTCTATAAATCAGTAATATAATATTTTCTTAAATATTTAATTTAATATGATTTATGCTGCAATACATAAAAAATCAAGCATTTTTATATATTTCTCTACATTCAAATGAAGATAGAGTTATCTTCCTAGTTGATCTTTAGAGACGTTTAAAATTCTTAAAGAAACATCATACTATGTAATAAAACACGTTAAGTGACAGTTCTAACGACGTACTAATATTATTATTACATCTTACAGTTATTTATATTCATGTAATCTTTTATAGTCTCGACGTAGGGAGATGGATGTTTGCTATGTATTTGAGCTTTTTAATTTTATTTTATGATTAAATCACAATTTTTGGAAAGCGAATAATGAATTCAGAATTTAGGATTAGAATATTTTAGACTTTAACTAAACAAATAAATTCACAACATTTTAGTTTTTTGTTACATACTTCGCACAGTGCGAAGTCGACTCTATATACGTGGGTTTCATATATATAGAACAAATTCTCCTTTACTGGTTCCTTATAGTTGCAAATTAGTAATTTATATATTTCTGTTGAAAATTTTTTCAGAAGTCCTTGACTAAAAATAACAAATAAATCTGAATTATTAATTGGGAGCTTTTGAAGTGCGTATCGTTCAAGTAAATAGTGAATCAACAATAAATTAGTTATCAGTTATAAATCGCGGATGCATTTCGAGTACCATCTTGAAAAGAATACAAAATAAATTCATGAACCAAATAAATGCAACATAATAGTGAGGCGTAAGGGGGCATTCATTAATCACGTGATCGATTTTTTAAGGATTTTTGACACCCCCCCACCCTTTTGGTGATACGTGGTGATATTCAAAATTACCCCCCTCCCCCACCAAACATTATGTGCACTTTTACTTGCGAGAAAAAATAGCTTTTTTTAATTTTTTTTTTATATGTTTGGATTTTTTTTAAAAATTCATGTGAAAAATAAATACACGTGATATTTTGCAAACCCCCCTCCCCCTAAAAACCTCACGCAATTAATGGATGCCCTCTAATACTAAAACTCAAATTATATACGATTTATAATTGTTACTACTACTACTGTTACTACTGTTTTATCGATGCGTTTTGGCAAAAAATCGAAATTAGTAGTTTATTTTTTTCTTATAATTGTTTCAATTAATATTTTTCTAGTTTGAAAAATTTTATAGCATCAAACATAATTTTAGGAATATATTTTTTTTATTAATCTTTCTGAGTAATGATATATTCTATTAAGAACTAACACTTTGAAATTTTACGTTGAATATATTTTTACAAAATATAACATCATTTTATAACATTCTTGATAAATACCTTTACAATAAATTTTTATCTATTATATTACAAAATTGTGTAATCTGTGAATTTTAAAGATGATAAGATGGCGCTACACGCTTTTTTGTCCTTGGAAATAGTGATATCATGCAAATATTTTCGTTATCGTTTAAGCATTAGTTCGATATCGAATGGGAAGTATTGTATTGTGTTTTAAAATCTTTATACCACGTTATCTATGAAATAGATAACATATGAGCAAATCGACGGCTAATCAACAATTGTTCAATTCAGTAAAGCTCCAAATTTGAGCGAATCAAGTGCTTACAAAGTCGTATCATTCAAAAGTTTGAATTTAATTTTATAAAAGTTTATTGTTTATTATTATATAGGGTTTAATTGATAATTTGATAAACTTTATTATGTTATTTTTGATAGGTTAACTTCAATCTTCAGCTAATTTTGTTTTGACGATATTGAATCCAAGTGTAGAATAGGGCGATGCATTTGTAACTATCTTATATGTTATTGATTTGGAAATTTGTAGTAAATTTGTAAATTTTAAATGATTTTTTAAATGGATGGAAATTTTGTTAATGCATTTTCAAAGAGTAGTTAAGTTTACTTTTGGCGTATGATGATGACCTAAAGAACGTCATAAGTTAATATTAAAATGATTTTTTTAAAAAATTTAGATTAAAATACTTAAAACAACATTTTTAATAAAACTTAAAAAAAAGAATTTGTGCTAATGTCTACCGAGTAATCAAGTCTTTATTTGATTTGTTAGTTTTAATTCATAATTTTTTATATTCATTGCCTTAAGGATTAAATGCCTAATGAATGTTGACTTATTGGAACATATTTTTATTCCGAATGCCGAAATTGTGTTATATTCTTAATGTTATACTTATATTTCTTAACAAATTCTAGCCGGTTAGATATATCATAATAATATAAAAAAAATTAATAAGTGGTTTAAATTGGTAATTGAAACTATAAGAATAATGAGAAGTGATAAATCAGTGATGCAGTGAATCAAAACCTTGGATTACCTCGTGCAATCAGAGATCGCATTAAGTGCAAAATCATCAAATCGTTCTATGTGATGATCGAGTAATGAAGACAATTGCAATCAGCCGACGCTATGCATTTAAAGAACATATTGACATTGACAATCACTTTGTCACTCTTTGTCGAAGGAATATTTGCGGAATCATCTAACGAAGATGAAAAGCTTAGTTTTGATATATCGGAAGATGGAAATACGTCTGCGACCCGCGACAAACGCTATGTCTGCTGCACCAGCCGCTGTGCTCCTGCTGCCACTAACGTCCAGTCTGTCCAGTACCAGGCGGTCAGCACGCGACCGCACCCGCTTATACCGCCCAGGTACAGCTACAGTCCAGTGGTTGTCAGCAATTGCCCGCCGATTATCAGACAACAAGCGCCAGCGGTTATCGTAGTACAAAAGCCTTATGTCAGGCCTGAATGGAAAGGATGGAGATATGGTATGAATTAGTTATACAAAATTAAAAAATATATTCTGACAGTAATGGAAACGTCCAATTTTATAAATTTTTTGAGCAGTTATTAATTATGTATCTGTAATATTTCATATCATTCCTCATAGTCTAATAGCCAGTGGGATTGTTCAAGTATTACGTAAGCAGATTTATTACAATTATTTATCCCCCCATCCCCCTTGTCAGCAAAAATAAGCAAAGCTCTTACCCCCTACCCCCATGCTTACGTAAACATTTTGCAATTAATGTAAGAAAATAAAAATACTACCTATGACGTAATCATCATCCAGACTCCCGTGCCCCCCATGTCAACCCAAAATAAGCAAATCAACAACCCTCCAGCCCCCTATAGTGCTTACGTAATACTTGAACGGTCCCAGTGAACTATTTGACTAACCTGTTTTCTCAAAGCTAGAATTTTTTTTAATGATATTTTATTATCGACCCATTAGGAAGTACCATTCTGGCAGTCATTCTGCGATTGCGTCATCATCCCTTCAATTTGTGAAATTGTCAAATAATTTTTTTTCATAACTTGCTCCCACAAGGCTCAAATTTTGAGGGTGTATTCTTTTAACTGTTTAGAAAGCATATGTAAAATACCAGCCCATTCGGTTGCAAGGGTCTGCCAGTCGAGTACATAATAATCACGACGCACGAGGGCGTTGGCGCATTGCCATATATAATCGACTAACACCCTTATATTTGAATAATTTATACGCCATTTTGAAGGTCTTTTTGAAAACATTGAATTTATACTATTTTTCTAAAATTCATCATCTGTCCTTTTTTACCTCATAGGCTGGGTAAAAAGAGACTGTCAACGGCAAACAGACTTAATGCCTTTTTTTAATTTTGAAGGAATTTCAAAAAATAATAGCTAAATTATTTAATCAATGCAAATCAAAAATTTATGGGCACATTTTTTACAAAGATTACAACGTATAAAACTTGTTCTGATATTTCATTAGAAATATTCATCAGCACAGTTGGAATAACTAATAATTCAAATTATCTAGTAAAATTGCTTCTTTCAACTATTTTTTATTGTTTACACTTTTGGCAGAGCAAAGTTTCAGTTGGTTCTTTTTATCCCACCCACAAATAAGCTTTTATGAAGATAATATAAAAAATGGTTAAATCCAACTTAAAAATAACAATACAACTTGTAAAATATTGAACATTAAATAATGTACGTAAAATTACCTATACTAAGGTCTCGTAAACTAAACAACAGTGCTCACAGACAAAAAAACTGAAAACGAAGGAAATTACTTTTGTTATAGATTTTTAAACATTGCCATTTATCCCCTAATAGCGACGTCGTAAGACAAAAAGGTGATGCCTTCTTTTGCCCCCTACTTTCAAATATTGTTGTTAAAAAAATTCATAACTTTGCTTGTTTTTGAAATATCGGTGGTGAATTACAAATACAGACAAATAAATTATATATATATATATATATATATATATATATATATATATATTGTATATTATTGTTTAAATATTTTATGTAATATTCATTTAATCAAAGCTATTATTATGTTATTTATATAAACTATATTATTGACATCAATATCAATAATGATATTATTTACTTTAGCAATCTTATTATTGTTTGCAGAAATCATTTCAAATTGAATCTAGCTGCACTAGAATTGCAATTTATCAATTATTTGCCCTGATTACGACTATTTGTAAAACGACTAATTATTTGTTAATGATTCAGAAAAGAATTACATCATAATTGTTAAGAAATTATTTATCTATATTACTTACAACGGTATGTATTTACGAGAAATTTGCTGAAGATACACAATATTGTAAATTCAATTTGAAACAAGTTAATAAAAATACTAAAGAAATAAGTTTGAGAAGGTATCTTACATTTATAATAAATGAGGTGAAAATAATTTACTTACAATTAGAAAAGCGTATTCAAAATTTTCATAATCGAAAAATATTTTTTTCATGTTTCTATATTAATCATACTATTTCCATTTATTCAATATAGATATTTTCTGTATTGAAAATATTCAGAGATAAATATATATGGATTTAGAAGGAATTAGAAAAAGTTAGAAGGAATAACAAAAAATATGACGGTTTAATTAATAAAATAATAAATGAAGTTATTATCTTTTATATGTCTTTTATATCTCGTGAACTATAATAAAATATACATTTCAAGCATTATATTTTTGCTATTAAATATTTAACATTTATGTTTTGCTGACTTGTAGTGTTTTTAATGCATTTTGCTACAATGAAAATTAGTGTGATATTTTACTTTTATAAGTGATTATAATTTAGTATAATTATAATTTGTGGTATTTACTCATGTTCTACTGATTTTTTTTTGAAAATTATACATAACAAATTTATTAACCGTTGACATATGTAATATAAATTAACATATGTACTCGTATAAAGTACTTTTTATGCTACATTTAAAAACAACGATTCAAAAATGATGTTGTGGAAAACAGAGATGTAAAAATACTCTGTTCAATTAGATGCATATGTATTTTATAATGATCTATTAGAAAGTTTTATTATCCTTATTGCTTTAGGTTTTATTTGTTTCCTTTTTATACCTTAAGATGATGTAATCTAGCATTGATCGCTATTCTATCCTCTACATATTTTGAACTGGAATGAACCCTAGCTTGTTTTTTTTTTATAAAAGCGATCTTACTAGATTTTTCTATTTTTTCCTCTTCTTATTTCTGTTCATTGTAATGTGCATATATTGTTAGTAATTTATTGCATGATCGCAACTATTTTGAGTTGTCTGGCTGCATGTTCAGTACTTTTGTATCACCAAAGGCATAATGCAGAAAAGCGTTCTAAGGAACAATCCACTGCAATCCTTGAGCAGTGAGTTCAGCTTTATTAATACGATGAATTAATGATTGTAATAATTTTCTTCTATTGTTAAATCTAAGAGTTTAGACTTGGAATTGAACCAAGCGTCTTTGAGTAGTCACTTCAATAAAATTTATGTTGAGCATTTAATTTGGTTTATCAAGCAAGTAGTTACTACTATTGAAATATAGAATTTAAGTATCTAATTCAAAACTATCCGACTTGTTACAAATATTTAGCTTTGTAATTCAAAATCGAATATTCAGCAAAATGCAGAACTATGTGTGGACAAACAATTTTTTAACCAGTCTACTGTGGCGCGTTCATTGAACTGTATGCACAGTGTTGTTTTAAGGTAAAATACCACTTACATATCGGCACAGCCTAAAAATATACTAAATTTCTTTAAATTTGAGAATATGTTTAGTTTTTTTTTTAAATTGCAATCAGATAATAAAGCTAATACAGCAATTAAGATTTTCACAAAAAAGGTATATAGTTTTTTTTCTTTATATTTGTGATGATGTTATATTCTAATTTAAATCACAGTTAATTGGTTGAATTGATAATGATCAAACATATTAATCAAATTGAGCTTATATTTAATGTATCAAATTAACTATACTAATGTCTATAAAATTCGGTATAGTCGTATTAGCGTAAAAACTTTTAATGATTACACTAATTCTTTGCTATTTATACAAATTTTTTTTTATTTCATTTAGTAATTACAACTGTCTATAAAACATAACATCTAGTAATTTTTTTTATTAATATAAGAAAGAAAGGGCATATCAGGCCGCCCAGTGGTCGTCCTAATATTATTGTTGTTTTATACAGAGATAATGAATCAAAATGAATATATCGTATATTTCTATGTTTCTAACATCGCACTATGGATTGCAATTCTTTCTAATCCTAACAAAGTTACTCATTGTATATTATGATATCTATTAATATTTACACATATATTTCGGGACAAGAATTTTCAAGTGGGAATCTGATAAGTTACCATGCGTTGTTCGTTTACAAAGAAGTCTTACAATTAGTTAGAAAGAAGAAAGATATCTCGAGAAAAATGTTATTAGTCAAATACAATAATTGCTTATTATAATTACATTGCTTCCGTAGCCGATGTAAGACATTAATTAGATTATGTGTAAATAAAGATTATAGTAACCTCGTGCGTACGGAGAGCGAACTCGTAAGTGGCGTTTAGTAGTACAGGGATTGACAACCTATGCAAGTCACGGATTTAAATAAAAATAATTATAAGTCATCGACATTTAAAATATTTATTATGTTCTTTTTCATTTTAATACTACGATTGTAATAGAATCAATATAAAAATTAAATATTTTCTAATATTCAAAATCTCAGACATAAAAAATAGTTCATGGTAAATTTTTTCAATAAAAAAGTAATCGACATTTAAAATATTTCTTATGATATTTTTTATTTTAATACTACGACTGTGATAGAATTATTATAAAAATTAAATATTTTCTAATATTCAAAATCTCAGACAAAATACATATCATTGTTTGTGCACTTTATTAGCATAGGATACAAAAAAATTATATAATCACGTGCGCGAAGCAATTGAAATATATTATCTATCCATTTCGGTCACATCAGAAGACGTTATGTTGCATTGACAAAGGACTTGAAACAAAAGTAAATTTTTATTGTTTCGATTAGTTTTAATTGAAATTTATTTATTTATACCTCAAAGGTCATTAGAATAATTTAATAAGTTTAACGAATTAGGAAAATGTTGAAGGTAGCTTTATATTTTGTGATTACCATAAACTTGAATATTTTTAACATAACGCGTTGTTGGTGTTATTTCTATCACCAACATCAATAATTTGTCAAAATCGTAATAGATTTTTTATTAATTACTTTTTTATAAATAACAATGTGTAATACCTCAATACTCCTTAATAGAAGGTCACACAACCAGTATTATTTCATGGATTTCATGTTTCATAAATTATGTGAGGAGCTGGTAATTAAAGTGAACCGTTTCAAAAATCTGAGATACAATGAGGATATGATGAGTTTTTCACTAAATATGTATACTTGTCCTTAAATGACAGCAAAAAATCTGCTGTCTCGAAATTTGTTTCACATTTTACGAAAACCCAGAGTGTACTATAGGGCTAATAAAAAGATTATGTAAAATAATGTAAAGATAAATAGTAATTCGTATGTAAACTGACTAGTGCTAATATAAAAACATTTGAGAAATAGGAATTTTTTAACACGGTTTAATGGCGTTCTGGTATATTTGTGATGGTCTGTTTACCATCTCATCATATAAAAAATCTGCTTTACCTGTGCACCATCCAAGTGTTCTCTATTTTATATTTATCATCGCTAATAATACCTTATCCCTTTATTTCTGAAACAAAATATTTTATAAACTCAACTGATCTTCAATGGAATTATTTCGATCCTGTTGTGGATCTCTGTCTGCCATCGAAGGAATATGTTTCATTTTGTGACGAGACATGTTTAATTAATAATAATCTAAAGTTACATGCGTTTGCAATGTAATTATTAATTGCTATTTGCGTGAGTCGTTGGCGATACGGTGTGTCATGTTCGGATAGTATTTACTATGTAGTAATAAAATTGCACAGTTGTAGGTCTTAATGGTTAAGAATATTCTTAAGCGTTTATCATATTATTGACAGGCTCCTGATTCAACAGTAACCGTGGTTGAAGTGTTGACTGTTTAAAAGCAATGGCGCTGACTCAATGCAACTTGTTCGAACAAACATACATGGATCCTATCTCAAAATTAGTATAGTTTAGCTGTATTTACGTTACGTAGTTATAGAATTTATTAAAACTCTTCTTCAGGTTGTTGGGTTATAATTTAACCCTTGTAGCTGTGGACTGTATTAAACACTGATTTGTTTGTATATTATGTATTTGTTGCAATTCTAATTATAATCACTGATTTGTTACTAAGTTATAATGAAAGAAGATATATTTAATGGTCATTTATTATATATGTTGTTTCGCGGACTTTACTTTTAGAAGTAAACCACTAGTTCAATTAAAACACTCCTCTACCCCCTCTACCAGGGGTAGCAACCATTCCGTGTAAAGATTAATGCCCTGAAGGTTGTCACCTTCACGGCCAATATAATAAAACAAAAATACGTCCGAATATTAGCTGATCAGTCTCACCTACAAATTTTAGATACATATTTGTTAGTAGTGCTGTTACGCTTACCATTTCACATTTTCATTTTCATAATTTAATCATAAACAATTAACAAATATTGCAAGTTGTCCAGTCAATTTGAATAAGTAGCATCAAAAATTATAATACTTTTTTTTAACTTGATTATCGTGTCGAATAAATTCAGTATACAAAACAATCAAACTCATAATTTTAAATATACTAACTGTATATCAAGAATTATTAATTTAATTTGATATAATATGTTAATAAATATAAACGATGCAGTTAATTTTTCTCTTGCAACACACCACGGTCAGTGTCACGGCATTACATTCGACGTGCTTCATAACACTCACAATACTTCGATGAATGAAACGAATATTATTAAATCAGCCGAAGAAAGTCACGGTTCGCGGTGTGACCGACACTAAAATGTGAATGTGTACTCAAGATCCACAACTTCTAAACTATCGGCTAAGGAAAGAAACATGCGAAGTAACGTATCTTAAATTCATTACTATTTGTTAACTTCCCGTAGGGTAAGTTATAGTAATCGCAAAAAAATCGAAAATGAAAATTTTTGCATTTCTCGACGTTTCAAAACCTTCTGAACATTTTGGCATACCTTAGAAAAAATAGATGTATGTGTGTGTGTGTGTGTGTATGTATGTATGTATGTATGTATGTATGTATGTATGTATGTATGTATGTATGTATGTATGTATGTGTGTATGTATGTGCGGATACAAATTTTCGTCGACGATTTTGGGAACACGGATCAACCGATTTGAATAATTCAAAAAACATTCGATTCGTATTGATAAGGAGACGTGCTGATTAGTTTTTGGCAAAGGCAGGTCTAGCCGTTCCGAAGATACGGGGCAAAAAGTGCCAAGTACGGTACCTCCGTTTTTAGGAGAATGGAGCGTCCGATTTGAATAATTCAAAGAACATTTTACTTGTATTGACAAGATGTAGAATTGATCAAATTTTCATGGAGACAGGTCTAGCGGTTTCGGAGATCTAATAAAAAAAGTAAAAAATAATGCCATTTGGCGGTCAAAAATGATCATTAGACATATGCACATCAAATTATCAGATATTTTATAGAGATTTTAACAATAAGTATATTTTTTTTTTACATTTTTATGGGTTCCGTACCAATGCTTATGCGTTAGACGGCGCGCGGCACATGCGCGCTTTGACATTTCGTCTCTATGCAGTTCAAGCAGTGCGATTGCTTTGAAAAAAGTTCAGAATTTCCCAAAATATGTCAAAATGAAGAAAACATTTTTTTCAAAAAAATTTTTTGTATCCAAAAAAAATGTTTTTTCAAAAAAAAATTTTTTTTTCATATAAATTTTTTTTTTCAAAAAAAAGTAATTTTTTGTCAAATTTATAGTTTTCTCAGAAATCTTATTTTTTTAATTATTTTTTTTTCAAAAATGTTAATCGTTTTTAAAAAAATAATAATTTTTGGTACGGGAAGTTCCAGCAATTTGCCTTAAAGCACGATGCCTTAATTGCCTTAAGACAGAATTCCACTTACAGCTAGTTGCATTTTGATTTTATAACATTTTTAAATCTTTTGGTAGTACTTAGAATGTCTAAATTGGATGCCAATTTATCGATTGGGCGTCTGAGTATGATGGTATCATAGATAAACAAGATGGTATCCTGTATTGCTGTTAGGTATCCGAAAAAGGTCGTTTTCGCCCCAGGCTTTCCACCAGCATAGATTTGGGTGGTTTACGATTCTCTTTTTATAACTGTTGCCATGAATCTGGAATTCTTATGTACTGTATTGATATTTAGATCTTTATGTATGAACCAACGTGGTACATATTTAGAGCCATTTACTTTTTTTTCAAGAAGTTTATTTCGGAATCTTTGGTTGATTATGATATCTGATTTCGTAGGTGTTGCCTATAATTGAATTTTGTACGTCCATATAGATTTTAACATTAACTTCTTCCATGAGCTTAATTTGGATTTTTTGCTTAATAGCCAATATAGTTACCTTCGAGATTCTTCAAGTTGTTATCTTTTTCTTTGGCTGTGGTATTTCCAAATGAATTTCAAGTACTTTGAAGTACTAAATACTAGACAACATTTGATTGTTGTAAAGTTGCATTTGGCAGGTTAACTGGAGGACATAATTATTTTTTAAGCTAACTCCAAAATTTGTTTGGATTTCAATATTAGTTTTGTGTCGAGCTTTTCGTAACTGAACATTTCAATAGTCTAGCAAAAAAAACTTAAACAAATCCGTCTAATATATTTTTCCGATAGTTCTTATGGTTTCAGCGGAAAACGGGGAAAACGAGAATTGTGTACCTTTGATCTTGAATGAAAAAAATCGCAGAAGGTCGCATCGATTAGGATTTCTCACATTTTATTTAAAATGGCATTTGTGCCGATTTGCAATTCGAAGTTGAATGTCGATTTTGACTGGGATAGTTATCTTCTAAGCTATTATCTTATATAGCTAGATGATCAAACAAGTAAAAAAGTTTTTTGTCAATCAATTTTTGACAATATATTTAAGGGGGTTGTTCGGTTCTTTTTTTTTTTTTGATTTTGAGATTTTTTGATATTATGAAAGCTAAAAACCTTAGAATTATTTAAAAAAAAATCATCTCAATATCTATTTTTTTGACGAAGTTATAGATATATATATCTCTATATGTATGATCCTCTGAAACCGTTTTTTTCATCGCTCCGGAGCTATTGTATGCCAGCTGCTCTCTTTTTCATTATAATACCTCAATAATATCTTTGAACACCATGGTGTATTTAGTACATTAAATTAAATGGTGTATTTAGTACATTATATTAAAAACTTTAAATACGTTTTTCTCAAATTGACTTTTTTCAATGCGGTGCCACAAATTAAAAAAAAAACTACAAGTCGGATCGACTTGCATTTTTTTTTAATTTGTTCACCACTGCAATACCTAGTCCCCAATACCTCAAACAATTTGATAACATTACGCAAAAATTTTTTACGAAGCTTCTCGTCCCAAAAAAGGCTTTTTTTAACACTTTATTTTAACTTTAATAGCTGCCATTTCTTTCCTTCTACCCTACTCAATATGATGTATAGTACACACCTAAAAAAGAGCTGGGTTACTCTCTTGAGTAAAATAATAGGAAGGATACTGGGATAACACACACAGCTTATAGAACCCCGTACTTTTGAAAATGATTTTTACTTATTTATTATAATAATAAATTCGAAATGTATTAGAATGTACGTATCCTAGTTTTGAATCCTTGGTCTCTCGATCCGATCGGTTCCCTAGGGGCCAACGTGGTCGTAGATCTATCCGTCCGTACCACGTCGTTTGACTTATTACGACCACGCGTCCGTTGGCATCTTTCGTCTTGTTTCAATCTTCAATATTTGCATAGCATGCATAATTACATCTGCTTGGGGCCGTCTAATTCACCTGTACTACCTTGGAGGTGGGATTTGTTTTTAACGTTAATCTTGTCGTTTGCTCGGATTGTGTTTGCGTAGGACAAACACACCCGCGTCTATTCGTAATCAGTGGTTGCTGAGAATTCTGTGTATTTTTCGAGAAGTCTATGATAAAGTGTGGTGTAACGTAAAATTGTTTATATTTGAGAATGGAATTTGGAATTCCTTAGCTGAAAGGCCGAATTAGTCATTTGGACTCTAATTTTCGTCTAATTTTTATCTAATAAAATATTAAAATGTTCAATCTATCAGTTCATGCAATTATTCAAAGAAATATATAAAAAAGTCAAATATCTTATTAGATTTTATCATCAGTAAAAGTAACTTAATTTTGGTTGGTACGTGCGACATTGATACAAGCTCTACCCTCACTGTTTCTTTATAATATATTCGGATGCTTCTTATTTCAAGAATTTGCTCAAAAATATTAATTCTTTAATAAAAAATCTAAACTTAAAAATTCTATAATTGAAGAGTGCTTTTCATTTGAACTATTTTCATTGACTATAAATATTTTTTTTATATTTTCTGGGAATATTTTTATTTATCATATAAT
This sequence comes from Ctenocephalides felis, assembly GCF_003426905.1. Taxonomy (NCBI): domain Eukaryota; kingdom Metazoa; phylum Arthropoda; class Insecta; order Siphonaptera; family Pulicidae; genus Ctenocephalides; species Ctenocephalides felis. The sequence continues at coordinate 14,664 of NW_020536584.1, forward strand.
TTTTAGGGACATAATTATATGACAATAAAGGTATAGATTTGTAAAGATTTTACATATCTTATTTATTTATTAGGATTTTACACATTTCATAGTGTGCAAATTATAAACTAAAGATAATATATGAGAAAATTTAGAGTTCATAAACAGCTTTTAAGATATATAAATAACATTGAATATAAACTACAAATATACAAAACTAAATAAAAACTGCTAATATAGAACACTTATTGTTAATAAATCACTATTTTTATATTGTTATGTTAACAATTGTTAACAATAACTATTTATAATAGTCATTTGAGGATAATTTTCTTGGCCCTACTTTTTATATTTTATTAAAATTGTTAAATTTTGCATATTTTTTTGGCTCTACTTTTTATATTTTATTAAAATTGTTAGATTTTGAATACTTCTGATTTAAGTATGCTATGATTGAAATAACTATCGATTAATATAATTTATGTGTGATTTTAAAACATTTGCTTCAATAATAATTACTAATTAATATAAAACAAAATTGAACCTTAGTGTACTCAATTAAACGTTTTTAGCCTTTACTTAATAAAATAAATAAAAATAAGAAAAAATCTAAACAAATATAAAATTTTGTCAAAATTTTGTCTGTTCAAAATTTTGGCATTTTATATTATATATATATACATATATATATATATATATATATATATATATATATTGATTATAACTATTGCAAAATGCATTATAAATTATTTTTTCGAACATGAATCAGAACATTTTAATTAGCGCCGTCCAATATTTTAATATATTAATATATAACGTAAATTTACAATATATTTTATTCATATGAATTAAATTTGTTTTCAAAATTTAATAAGATTGACATGGAATATATTGTTGTTCATTTCTTTGTCAATGATAATATTTACTAGATGATTGAATTATAAGCTTTTGGATATTAAGATTGTACTGCTAAAATTAAAATGATATTAATAATAAATCTAAATCTAAAGACTTTGATTTTAATTAGTTATGAAGCAAATATTTTGCAGTTATTAAGTGAATGTATTTTATACAATGTTAACAAATAAAAAAATGTATCATTTTATAAACTATATATAAGTCGTTAAAATAGAATCAAGACAGGATAGTATTTATGAAGTACTATTTCTTGTACAATATTACCTCATAAACATTTAATAGCACATTTTATACATAAACGGCTGTTATATATAAATGTAAACTGTTCGGCTACGCTGTATCAAACACTCGTAAATCAAATTTCAAATATTATGACATGTGTAAAATTATAAGTGTTTGGCAACGACAATTTTCCAACTCGCGTACAAAATAGATATGTCTTTTACATGCACTTTCTACGCCTACGAAGACCATATTCTATCTGGATACCTCCTCGCAGACGGATTTATTGGTATGCAACTCCCTTGTTTTGTCAAAGGCATACAATTGTATTATTATTTGAGGTCATGGGAATAATTTACATCCGCTGGAGCATTTAGAAAATGTCGCTATGCTAAATTATTCACTGATATTGAAATATTTTTTTTTGTAAATAACTGCATCTCATGTCGAAAATTGACAAAATAATATCCTACTAAAGAACCAACAATTCAACAAGCTTATATTTTTGAAGAAATCATTAAAATATTTGAATTATATATCTCTATATATTAATCTTCGTAAATAGAATGTATATAAAATATTTGAACTTCCATAAAAAACTTAATTTTTTCTATATTTATTTATTAACCTCGCTTTACATATTTGTATTAGCAGACATTATATTTTAAAAGAGACTCAACTTACATGTTTTTTTGACTTTACATATATTTAGTATCTTAATTTTTTAAGTAGTAATTTTTACTAATAAATTTCACAATACTCGGACTCGACCTGAGTATCCATTTCATGTCAACGACAACGATATATTTTAATCGTATGTTTCAATCACTCTATTAGATATTTTTGAATTAGAAAGAAACAAGATATTTCAAAAGAGAAAGAATCAAATTTAATGCTCGTTTAGGAACATAATATATAATATTTTTATTTATTTTATTAGTTGGACAATCAATAATGAAACGCTGGGTAAAAAAAGTACTGGGCACAATAATGTTTGGCATCAAATTGCTTAATTTTTGCTTCATTTGCAGAATCCAATTTAAATTATAGTCATAGGTACAAAATGTATCAGAAAAAAAATTTAATTGATAAGTATTTGTTTCAATGGCAATTTTTTATCATTTTTTATATAAAAATGAACTAACAGAACAAAGAAGTAAAAACATTTGTGATCGTTAAATCACAGATCGTATCGTATACACTGTGCAAATAAATGGATTTTGTGCAAATAACTGCACATATATTACAAATCTAGTTTCAGATATATTATTTTTCAGTATAACTAACACGAAAATGTATTTAATTTAAATATTTATTGTAAAGACCAATTGTCTATGTAAATTTCTCTAGTCTTGCCTGCGATCACTATTTACTTAACCGTACTTAGATTTAATTATATACGAGGTCTGTTCAAAAAGTTTTCGTAATTTTCGTTTTTTCAAAAAAATATTTATTTATTCGTCTACATTAATGTGGTCCCCTTCAAAGTAGTCCCCCCCAGATATAATACACTTATGCCAGCGTTTTTTCCAATTTTCGAAGCACCCTTGAAATTCACTTTTTGATATGTCCTTGAGCACTCTCGGCGATTTTCTTCAATCGAGGAAAACCGCCGTCCTTTCATGGGTCTCTTCAACTTTGGGAATAGGAAAAAGTCACACGGAGCCATATCTGGTGAATTTTTGCACTTTGCAACACTTTATTTCATTTTTTACGCAAAATTTAATACAAATTCTTTGACTTTTTCAATTCTTCCATTGTAAAATCGCCGAGCTCAGAAAAAAACACGTCGAACCTTAGCGACTACCACAGACAAAGTAAACAGTGAATATAGCTGAAAATTTCATCATACTTTAGGGGCATGTATACCAACACAATAAAAAAAAAATTTTGACAATCAGACACTCCAGACCCGCGAAATTTAATTATTAGTAATTCCGGGTACTTTTTGAACAGACCATGTATTTTAATATCGTAACTAGTATAAAACCGAATACTAAAGCGATTATATTATTTCTACTCCAATAACATCAGATATAAAAATTAGCACGATAAAAGTATTTAAAAATTATCTTACATTAGTATGGTGAAGTATGTGTTTGTAGAGAACTCTCGAAATACGATGGCTACTTTCTTCATATCAGAATATTTTTTATTATTATGAAGTTTTTTGAAAGATGAACAAATTGATACCAGGAGTTGGTCAGCAAGTAGAATAGATACCAAGAGCACAATTTCTGCAAACGTTAATAATTAAGAGGCCGAGTAAAGGATTACAAACTACAAAATTAATCTTTAATTGATTCTTACGCAAATACATTTAATTTATTTATTCGTAGCAATAGAAACTAAACATTTCTACCATTTATCTCTGTTCTAATGGAATTCATGTTGAAACAAACTAATGTATTTTATCGACAAGATCTTACATTAAATGTCATTAAATGATTACGCTCAAACTAGTAGTTCGCTACGTGGATCTGCTAAATGAATATTTAACTTTTATCTGTTGTTTTATACCTGAGGCGTTCTTATGGACTCGTATGTAAATCTTGTTAAATTTTATACCCATTCATTATACCAGTACTGCGGGCGATAGAATAATCTTTATAAACGCTTACTTCTGAGGTATCAGTAATATTGTTTAAACTTGATTATGAAAATTTGAATCAGTGAACCAGATCTATTTCAGGGAAATATTAACTTCCCGTAGGGCAAGTTATAGTAATCGCAAAAAAATCGAAAATGAAAATTTTCATATATCTTTGCGTTTCAGAGATTTCTGAATACTTTGGCATACCTTAGAAAAAATGGATGTATGTGTTGTGTATGTTTGTTTGTGTGCGTGTTTGTGTGCGTGTGTGTGTGCGTGTGTGTGTGCGTGTGTATGTGCGTGTATGTGCGTGTATGTGTGCGGATACAATTTTTTGTCGACGATTTCGGAAACACCGATCAACCGATTTAAATAATTCAAAAAACATTCGATTTGTACTGATAAGGAGACGTGCTGATTAGTTTTTGGCGGGGGCAGATCTAGCCGTTCTGAAGATACAGAGCGTCCGATTTTAAAAATTCAAAAAACATTTTACTTGTTTTAACAAGATGAAGAACTCAAATTTTCATGAAGGCAGGTCTAGTGGTTTCGGAGATCTAGTAAAAAAAAGTAAAAAAAAGCCATTAGGCGGTCAAAAATGATCATTTGTCTAATGATACACATCAAATACACACAAATTATTAGATATTTTATAGAGATTTTAACAATAAGTATAAATTTTGTTTACAGTCCTATGGATTCCGTACCGCTTCGATATTTCGTCTGTGTGCAGTAAAAGCAGTACGATTGCTTTGAAAAAAGTTCAAAATTTTCAAAATATTTCAAAATAAATTTTTATTCAAAAAGTCTTTTTTTTCAAAAAAAAGGAAATTTTTGTCAAAAATGTATAGTTTCTCAAAAATCTATTTTTTTCAAAAATGTTAATCTTTTAAAAAAATTTTTTTTTTGGTACGGGAAGTTTCAGCAATTTGGCTTTAGGCACGATGCCATGCGCCACACTAGTTTGTTACTCATTTCAAAAATATAAATAAGATTATCTATATATGTGGTATATGTTAACAATCATGACACTTGGGCTTTTAACTATTTTACGAATATGTAGTAGATAACATAATTACTATTATATGTTAGCTTGATCATCTAGTCATCAATTAGATACAGTAAATCAATTGTTCATAAATTACAAAAATAACTAGGAAGTCCAGTGATAAAGCTTTTTACAGAGATAAGAGTACAAAAAAAGAAAACAGAAAATGAATTAGTATATAGAGTTTTTTTTTCTGCTGTAGATTTGGTCTGACGACTTCTTTGCTTAATCCTGAGTATGTTGAATTGGTCTGATTATAGTTTATGAAACACAAAATTATTTAAATTGCAATTAAAATAACTTGATTTATTAAACCGTGAACTCAACAAAACCGGACAAATATAATAAAACTAGCATGTTAATTAAACTCTCATTCCAGTTGGATGCTATGTAAGATTTTACAATATGAATATTATCTATATCTCTAATTTTAAAAGAATAATTAATTTAACCAGCGTGATTCTTGTATTACTAGAAATTAAATTAAACTCGCCTACATAACATGATATAAATCCTAATAATTCCGTAGTAAACATACCTAATTGTCAGTTTCTCCGGACCATGGAATACAATTATAGTTTCGAGAGAGTTTGCATAATATTTCGGACAGCAAATTACTGGTGCGACTACGGCACTTACGAAATGTATATCTCTATTTGTCGCATTCCGCATTTAATTCAGTTATATCATAGAAGTTAAAAGCGTAATTATTTGAGACTTACAACTAATCAATTTATGGCAAATAATTTATTATACTATGCGCATTCAGTTTAAGATTACGGTCACTGATAGATATATTATTCGCTGAAATATCCCACATTTTGTTATATTTGAAAAAAAGGACGCATTAATTAATTTTAATAAATAAACCAGTTTTCATAGGCCTTTAATATTTTAAGGGGTTGTATTTGATTATCAACCTTATAACCATGTTTCATCAAAATTCCAGAAGACTAAACTTGAGGTGATCCTTGTCAGTTAAAATTAATGATGCCTATATAGAAATTTATGTGCATAATAGCAAATTTTGCTCTATAATATTCAAGTGTGTATTGTGTAATAAATATTATATATTGGTGATAATATTTGTATCTAAAAGCCATATAGCCAACAATCACTAATCTTAATCAGTTTGTTACAAGCAAACTACAGTTTCTAAAATAATGAGGTAAAT
>NW_020536585.1:0-24259 GCF_003426905.1 Ctenocephalides felis
TTAATTTTTTATCAATTTTAGTACTGTAAAAATAATGGATGAGTTTTATCAAAATTGTAATATTTAGACTATAATTTAGATGTATACTTTTTATTTTGGCATTGAATTATTTTCATTAAAATCAAAGTGAAACATAAATATATTTATTTGATATTTATATAAAACATATAATTAAAATATGCATTAAAATCATATTGTCTATAAATAATATGTCATTTTATAAATAGTATTTATTACTTGGTGCTTGATATGGGTATGAATTTGTAATAAAATATATTCTTTCTGACAAATAGTTAAAAACTTGTTATTTTTCAAAATTATTTGACATTTCATATTTCAAAAATTAATTCACTCGCATTTTTTTTTTTTTTTAATTTTTATTTTCAATAGCAATCAGAATACATAACTATTCTATGAGCTATTTGGCTTATGTCATTTACTCACACACATACACACACACTTGCAAACACACATATAAATTTATCGGATCAATATTACAATCATATTCAGAGAATCACTTCAATAAATGATTCAATTATTCTGTTTATATAAGGTTGTGGTAGTTCTATGGTTCCTCCATATTATCTTCGGGCAGCTTCTTCTTCAGTCTTCTTGAAGTTGATGTCTCAAGAAGCTGAGTGACTATATTGTTTGAATGATGTTGTAGTTTTTGAAAGTGTTTTATACTGTTGATTTGTATTATTTTGTTTATAAAATCAATATGAAGATCGTCGTGTAAAGTTTTGTTACTAACAAACCACGGAGCATCAGTAATCTGCCTCAATATTTTCGATTGGGCACGTTGCATTAACGCTATATTGGATTTGCTTGCACAGCTCCACAATTCAATGCCATAAGTCCATATGGGTTTTATTATTGCCTTGTAAATTAGAAGTTTATTGTCAATCGACAAAATTGACTTGCGTCCCAGTAGCCAGTATAGTTCAGCGGTTCTAATTTTTATAGTCTTTAATTTGGCGCGAATATGGTCCTTCCACGTGAGCCTGCGATCTAAATGCATACCTAAGTATTTGACGCATTCGGTGCTTGGAATTCACTCGCATGATAGCGTTTTGTTTATTATACTTTTGTCATGTCAAATACGTCAATATTTATTTATTATAAATTAATAATTATTTTAAGTGATCAATGAATATATTATATGCTTGTTAAATTCATAAAAAAGTGCAAATTCAACACGGGAATATTGTGGAAATAAATATTTTTTTACATAAAGATCTGATTTTTGACATTTGCATTTCATTTCAAATTAATTATAACTGTCAAAATATTTTCTTTTGGATCGAAATTTAATATAATATAATATAGTATTTAGTTTGTCTAGTTTATTTTTGTCAGATTGCAATGATACCTTCAGATTGTACTATTCCATTTAAGAGGTTACAATTTTCTGTATGATTAACGTTTGCGATGGCAATCAAAATTTATCTCAACTCATATAATAATAATATTTTATTTTAATTACACAAATTTCTTTACACTTCGATAATTAATTCCAACGCATGATGCAGGTGTTTTGTTTATTTTAATTTTGTTTATGCCAATTTTTTTTAAAATTAATGAATAAATCAGGTTTCAGTCTAAATTAACAAATCAGTATCTTCATCTGAATATACAATTTTTTATATAAATATTTGATTTTTTACATTTTCATTTAATTGAAAAATAGTGAATGTCAATTTCATATATTCAATATGCAGTATATTTGTAAATGTCAAAATATTTCCTTTTTGGTCGAAAATTAATCTATGATATTTATTTTACAATATTGTGCTGTATCTATAATTTCTTCGGCAATATAACTTGGAATAATTAATTTATTTGTTTCTTATTGAAGTCGTTAAACATTTTTTTTGTGAAATGTCAAATTTTTGTTTATGATTAATTTTAAATTCAATATGTCGCTTTTTTATTGTGATCTCTGATCTATAAGGTTTTGATGAAGTTTTGGTATCCGAAATAATTTGGTAAGCTAATCAAATAAATATAAATTGTAAATCTATTTATATAATTATTTTCATAAATTTTGACAAATGAAATTTGACGATTTTCATGTCAACATTTATTCAAATTTATAAACATTGATTTAAAACTATAAATTGTAATTTTGAATATAGCATTTCATCTAATTTGGATATAAATGTTGGATATATCTATATATGTACATGTTTTTGAATTATATTTTCTGAACTGCCAATTTTTGTTTTTCAAAAATCATAAATCTTTTTTTCTCAAATTTTCCATAAATTATGACATTTGTCATTTTAGTGTTTTGTTTTTTTTTGGCCATTTTCTGTCAAAATTTTTAGAAATTTATAAAAATTATATATTTATATTTCAAATTTACTTTTCAAAATTTCCTATAACCTAAGTTGGATATATATGCACACGATGAGCCATTAAAATTTAAAATCGGTCCAGTAGTTTGGGCGTCCATCGCGAACCAACATCGTGACACGAGATTTATATATATATAGATATATATATATATATATATATATATATATATATATAACAGTTTTTAGTTTTTGAAAGCTGGTTCAAGATTTTTGCTGAAATATGAACTATTTTTTTCTTTTCGGCGAAATTATCTATTTGGATATTCTAGCAAAACTAAACTTCTAATTCGGGATTTTGTAAAGTAACTAAAATAATATATTTTTTTAAGTAAAACTTTTTAGGCGCAACTAAAGAAGTGTATCTGTACAAATACAACGGAAATTGGGTTACGCCCGAACAGATCGTCATTTGCTTTCGATGACATCATTTCTATACGGGTCGATTGTGATTAGTGGTCGTATGACCGGTACGCATATTTATATATGCTATTAAGAATATATAATTTATAATTTATTATTATATAAATATGCATGATGTTTGACATTAATAAATGTGTGCATCTCGAGTGTTACTTTATTACTATAAGCATTATTCAAAATTGTTATATGATGTATTTATTTCTAACTTCTGTGCTATATCGTACAATAGCAAAAAAGTTTTACTTCAATTGTGTGTAAACCTTACGCGCACTCTTTTTTTTTGTCTATTGACTTATGTTAGTATATACAAAATTTCAAAGTTATATAAATTGGAATCTAGAAAATTACTTATTATTGAAATTCATACTTGAAATTGAAACAAAATAAATTAAATAAATAAATTCAAAGAAATATTCATCAAGAAGATATTTTAGTCTACAAGTTTTAAGAAATCATTTTTTTTTTATATTTACAAAGTTTAATGTTTCAAGAATATATGTAATAATGTTCCTCTGTTTCTATTCTCCGCGAAACTTCAAACACGTTTTTCTCAAAACTGTCGTTTTCAACGATACCCATTCAACGATTTTTCTTCAGTCGTTTATAATTTTCTTCAGATTAAAATCGTTTGCTTTTTCACTAAGCTTAATTGATAAATAGAAAAAAAATCAGATAAAAAAATCTATGAAATTTATAAATTATAAGTGAAATACAAATGTTTAAACGTTGACATATAAATGACACCACCAACACATAATAAAACTACATAGACTTTTTTTTTTATTGACTTTTGACATACATCATACGGCCAGATGCCATTCCTATAATTGTTTAATACAAATACTTTTTAGATAATTAACTTATAAACTAATCTTAGAATTAGTAATAAACTTAAATATATATTTATAAATTTTTAAATTATTGCTAGCTACTAGTGTTTGTACATTGATTGGAAAAATAATATTTTCTTTGTGTAAGTTCATTATTAATGATCTTCTTTCGTTTTGGAATAAGTTGCATTCCCAAAACAGGTGATCTAATGTTTCCTCTCCGATTCCGCAATCGCATGATGACTTTTCAAGTGGTTCTTCCAGAAGGTGTGTCCAAAGCTCAGTCTACAGATAGTCTAGATGAAAATTCTACTTTCTTCCACGTTTTCAAACCAAGTATTTTGCGATACCTTATTCTTTGTTAATGCGTATGTGATACCTTTTATTCTTTCTTGTCGATTCTGCAAAGAATGTTTGCCATCTTTCTACACACTGTTGTTTGATTACGTTATTTAATTCTAAGGATGGAATATTGTCACAATCTTTGCCGCTATGGCAAGCTTCTTTTGCTAACGCATCTACTATCTCGTCTATCTGCTTGGATTGTTTATTGCGATTAGACTCGATTTGCTATCACTGAAAATGATCGATTTATTTACATTTTTGTCTCTAACATAATTTGTTGCTACATGTAATGCCATCAGCTCCGCTATAAAAATGGAGGCAAACTTTGGTAGTTTAATTTTTTCCCTATATTTGTGATTAGGTATATATATTGCACATCCAGTCCCATCTTCCATTTTTGAACCATCAGTATATATGTGAAGATGGTCGGGCCATTTTGAGTTTACTTTGTTTTCAAATTCCCAATTCTTTATTTGATTATTCTTAATATATTCTTCTATTAAGTTATCATCTGTTTTGGCATAGGTATTTTTATATGAATAATATTGTGGAAATTGGTAATAAGGTTTGATTTCGCAAAGTTTTACATGTTCCTCATACGGTTTGGTCATAAAAGCTCGTTATTAAAGGAAGAGTAGGTCTGTTTGTCCAATATGGTTTAGTTATATGATATCTTGCCAATTCTTCTAGTTGCCTTGGAATATTATAACAAGCGTTATTCAATTTTTTAACTAAAATTCTTTTAGCCAATAATCGTCTTCTTATATCTAGCGGCGTTTCATCTTCTTCCGTCAGTAGAGCGTTTATTGGGGTCGAGCGGATGGCTCCTAGACAGGTCCTAATGGCCGAATATTGTATTTTGTCTAGTTGATATTTTTCTTTTTGCCTCAAAGCACCATAAATGAAGCATCCGTAATCTAGCTGTGACCTTATCATATTTTTATATAGTAACAGACATGTTCCTGGGTAAACACCCCATTTGGTACTGGTTACTTTACGAATGATGTTTAGCCCTTTTTCGCATTTTGCGTTTAGTTCCTGAATATGATGATTAAATGTCATCTTTGCATCAAATGTTATGCCCAAAATTTTAATTTTATTTTTTATCGTTATTTCTTTATTGTTTATTTTTATATTATCTGTAGTACTAGGATAACGATGTCTTGTGAATATTGTAGCTGCACACTTGTCCTGAGATATATTTAAATTATTTAGGATTAACCATTTTTCAATGTATTTAATTCTATCATTCATTTCTGCGATACACGATGTTAAAGTCGGTCTGGATATGCATAAGTCATGGATATATATAGATTATAGATATCGTCTGCGTATTGCAATTTTTTAATGTTTGTGTGAAGAATATTATGAAAATCTGCGGTGTAAATATTAAATAATATAGGACTAAGTATAGAGCCTTGTGCTATTCCTTTGCATGCAACTCTTGGTCCTATCCATCCGTCAACCTGTCTTAAGTATACATGTCTTTGCGAAATTGTTGTCAGAATTATGTTAATCAGTTTTTGTGGAATATTTATATTTCTTAATTTTGTATGCAGTATATTATGGTCTATATTGTAATATGCTTTATTAATGTTTATTGATACTAGTAATAAACTAGCTGTAAGTGGAATTCTGTCTTAAGGCAATTAAGGCATCGTGCCTTGAGGCAAATTGCTGGAACTTCCCGTACCAAAAATTATTATTTTTTTAAAAACGATTAACATTTTTGAAAAAATTTTACTTCGAAAAAATAAGATTTTTTAGAAATTTTAAATTGGACAAAAAATTACTTTTTTTGAAAATAAAATTTTTTTAAAAAAAAAAAATTTTAAACAATTTTTTTTATAAAAATTTTTTTTTGGAAAAAATGTTATCTTCATTTTGATATATTTTGGAAGATCTGAACTTTTTTTCAAAGCAATCGTACTGCTTTAACTGCATAGAGACAAAATATAAAGCGCGTAAGCGCCGCGTCGCTGTCTAACAGAAAAACAATGGTACGGAACCCATAGGAATGTAAACAAAACTTATACTTATTGTAAAAATCTCAATAAAATATCTGATAATTTGATATGCATATGTCTAATGTCTAATGATTATTGTTGACCGCCAAATGTTATTTTTTTTTAGTTTTTTTTACTAGATCTCCGAAACCGCTAGTCCTATCTTCATGAAAATTTGATCAAATCTTCATCTTGTTAATACAAGTAAAATGTTTTTTGAACTATACAAATCGAACGCTCCGTTCTCTTAAAAACTAAGTTACCGTTTTTGACCCTTTTTGCCCCATATCTTCGGAACGGCTAGAATGTTTTTTGAATTATTCAAATTGCTTTATCCGTGTTCCCGAAATCGTCGACGAAAATTTGTATCCGAACACACACACATGCACGCACACACACACATACACACACACATACATCAATTTTCTCCAAGGTATGCCAACATATTCAGAAACCTCTGAAACGTGAAGATATATAAAAATTTTCATTTTCGATTTTTTTGCGATTACTTACCCTATGGAAAGTTAATTATAAATAAATCAGTTTATGATCTCCAGAACATTAACAATCGTCATTTCATTTCGAATCAAATTCCAAAAAAAAATAGTTGCCAAATTTACAAAAAATTGAAAAAGTGCTCCCGCATAGTCACAGTCTAAACGCATTTGCAAATAATTCTGTGCGACATTTTCACTTATACTGTGCTCAGTTTGGCGGCATTTTCACATTTTTCAATAATTTTCACAAAATTGGAAAAGTGCTCCAGTACACAAACAGTCTAAACGCACTTGCGTAAACATTTCTACCAGAGTGGCGCTTAGACTGTGCTTAGCTTGGGTGATTTTTTGAATTTTTAGTCCAAAATTACAAAAAAAAATTTTTGAAAAAAAATTAGAAACAAAAAATTTTTTTTTCCAAAATCAATTGTTTTGTTGAAAAAAGCAGAAAGTTCTTTGAATCATTTAAATCGGACGCTTAGTTCTCTCAAAAACAGCCATTTTTTTTAAATTTAGCTCTGTAACTCCGAAACCTCTGGGCCTACCTTTGCCAAAAACTAATCAGCACATCTCCCTATCAATAGGAATCGAATGTTTTTTAAACCATTCAAATCGGTTGATCCGTTCTCTCAAAAATTCGCTTTCTATTTTTTGCACTCTTTGCTCCATATCTCCGTAACGGCTGGACCTACCTTTGCCAAAAACTAATCAGCACATCTCCCTATCAATAGGAATCGAATGTTTTTTAAACCATTCAAATCGGTTGATCCGTGCGCCCGAAAACGTGGACGAAAAAACGCGGACATACAAAACACACACACACACACACACACACACACACACATCCATTTTTTCTGAGGTATGCCAAAATGTTCAGAAACCTTCAAAACGTCGAGAAATGTAAAAATTTTTGATTTCGATTTTTGGACGATTACTATAACTTACCCTACGGGAAGTTAATAATGATTCATTGAGTTTGATATGTGTTGAAATGATATGAGGGGTTGGTAGTATGGTTCGGGTATGGGTTGGAGGTCCTTTTGTTGTAAGATCCACAGTCCTGGATATTGCTTACTGTAGTAGCTTCTTATGCGATGTGGTAATAATGTCCGTCCAACCTTTCCTGATGCCTTGGGTCGAGCAGTAGGAATAATATTTGATCGACTGGTTTAATGAGAGTTCTCTTCAGATTAATGGGTCCTTTCAATAAGGTATTCGCTGGAAGAGACAAACTTCTGGTTCCAATAAAAATCCACTTATAATGTTTTACACTGTATTTATTGCTTTACTCCACAGACATAATCTCCACTTAGATTATCTAAGACTACTCTAGACTAGACATTATGGCTAGACTTTTGCCTAAGCCATCACTGCTAAACTCTTGTCTAAGACATCACTGGCTAGAGTCTTGACTAAGACATCACTGGTTAATACAAATTATTCTGACTCTATATATTATACTTTGTACGTGACAATTCTAGGAATGGCGTCTTCCGTGTTCATGTAAAGATCTTGGACTTTGAACAACATTGAACAATAATTCATATTTTTATTAAAAGCACGTATGATCATGCTATTACAGAACACGCCACCCCTAAAGAATATTGTTAGTCCTCTAACAATTGAAAAGAAAAAAAAAACAAAGAAATTACAATTTATTTGGGATTCCTCCCCTCTAAAACAATTTATCGTCCTCGATAAATGAAAAATAGTAATCTATGGTACAATCGATTATAGCAAAAGAGAGAAAAATTTGAAAATTTGCAAAATACGAAAAAGTAAAAGTATAAAATTTTGTAGTATGTCTGCAATATAGTAATTAGATAACAATTCTGATGATAATATGAAAAAAAATTAAAATCTAATATTGTTGTAATACTTTGCTGCATATTGTGATTTTTAATAGTTCATTAAAATTATTTTGATTTAGTTTCAACAGCTTGTTTAATTTCAAAAGTAGGATTTTGATAATACAGCAAAATATTATAAACAATAATTAGTTACATTGTTCGGATATTCTTATTGGATACAGTATGCAACCTAATGCTATATGAATTCGCATAGTTGCATAACTTGTGTGACTGCTTTAAAATGATTAGTAGACAAAAACGAAGTTGTGACCTAATTGATTTATATACATCAATAAAACTTCTAAAAATTTAAAAATTAATTATTTGATCCATTATCACTATCATTAATTAGTTTCAATAAAATAATAAAAACAATTTTTCTATTTGCATGAGAATATTAACAAGGTGCAAGATCTCTCTTTCTTTTCACAAATTTAATATAATAAATTGTTTAATTTTGTATGATAATTTATCTATTTGATTCGAATTTAAAATATGATCAAAATATTCTGTCAGATTCAGTTCAATATTTTTAATAGGATGTTTAAAAATGCGCGCGCGATTATTTCTTACTGAAGCTGTATGAGAATCTTGTATCAATCTTCGAAGATTTTTAAAAAAATAGCTTGCACACATGTTGCCATTCTTATACATTACATCTAGATAAAAATGGAAGATAGTGATAATTCGTCTTGTAATCTAATAATGTCTTTGTGTTTCACATACTTTTACATTAATACATTTCTGGGCCCTCTTAATTTTATAACTTTATTTTCAAATTCTATTCTGAACATTCTATTTTTACTATAAAAATATACAATAAAAATATTAATTGGAAATTATTAAATGTAGAATGTCAGTATTAATAAAAAATGAGTGGCCTTTCAATTTCTGAATATTTGATACAAATATATGATTGTATATATTTTTTCTATATTTTGTTTCCATTTGAATTATTGATACTACTCATCAAAATTACTTTTGTTATAAGTGAATAATTACAGCTTTGAACACTCGAAATTCATAATTAGTTATTATCAAAAAAATAAAAATGCAACTATAAAAACATTAATATGTCAAATGAAATAAATAGATTACGATAAAATTATTCAAAATCAAAATTAAAATATTAAATTAATGAGATTTTAATTGAATAAAATATGTCGCCAATTAATACTTAAAAAAATTAAATAATAATAAAATAAAATTTTGTAAAATACATCAAGATTCATAAAATTAACAAATTTAAGACATCATAAGCAAATTTGTATTGCGTGCCTTGTCAAGGTTTGAATCCGAATGTTACGTGATATTTCTTTACTCAAATTTCAAAATAGAAATATGATAGAGCTTGTTATGCTATTAACGCAAATAATCGAAATTAGTGTGGACAATAAAAATTTCAATTAGGAAAAATATTATTATTTTCAATTTACGCAAATAATAGAAAACAAATTTACTCAATCGCTTACTAATTTTCAAAATAAAATTTATTATATTTGTAGAGAAAATTTAGGAAATATTTTTTTGTTCAATATAGCACCAACAAATTGAATTGAATTTAAAATGAAATCATTTAGTATCAATAATTCAAACATGGACTTTTTCTATTTTCCTATTTTTTTTTCAAATGTATAATTCTGTTCTATGGGGATAGTTACATTGCTATTATTGACATTAATTTAAATTTATCCCCTTCATTTCTGTAACATTCTGTGTTGTGGGCAGTTGATTAAATTTATTATTGAAAGTTGCATTTTCAAGTTCAATTGTTTTCACACCAAACTTCTAATTTCATTTTATGTAATATTCGATCACAAATTAAAATTTCATTCTTATGTAATATTTTTAAAATCATTTCTATATCTAACTTTACTCGTGGAAATTTATTCTCATGCAATATTTAATATTATCGATGCAATAAACGAGCGTGTTTTGGTCCTAAAATGAAAATAACGAAATAAATTTATTTGAAAGATTTATCGACTCGTTCCCGCGGATTCATGAGTCTTATAAGTCATCAAAATTACGTCGAATATATTTAAGATCTCGCGGTTTTCACTAACCTTACGAGTCTCCATTCGGGTTTTCCTACCCTGATTAATTATTTATTTGTCAGATACCTATTGTTTCTTTGAACAATTTAATATTAGGCTATCTGATATGAAGGATTGGCACTATCGCCTGAAAAGTGGCACAATGGCTACACTAAATCCTTTAGGCATTTCGCCTTTATACTGGCATTTAAAGCCACATTAAAAATCGCGACGTAATGAAAAGATCAACAGATGTAAATTTACTCTTGATAGGATACTCAAAGTCATTAACTAGAGTCACTAACTTTTCAATATTACTTTCTGAGTCTTTATATTATTACTTGATGACTTTATTTCTAATCTTTACAATTATTTTACTTTGAAATATTTCTGTTATGAAATTCGGACCTGGCTCGTAATTGTTTTTGTTAAAAAATGCTTAGTTAACAATATTAGCTTGAACTTAACCTTGATGGTTACGTGAAGTCAACAAAATAATAGTGGTGTGAACAATAATCGAACTGCCCGTTGTTACAAAAATGTTACCCAAGTACAACCAAAATCCTAATACTTAAAAAAAATTCAAATTGACAAAATATTATTATTTATATTCTAATTGACAAATAAAATCTTTAAAAAAATTGACGATTATGATGTTCTGGTCTGGATATGTTGAAGGATTGGTTTTTCTTACTTGGGGAGTGAGCCTTAGTCAAGAAGTCTGCGTCGATCTGCCTGTCGTAGTTCTGTCTGCGTAGTTTATCTCGGTAATGCTGCCACCTTTGGTGCCTTTAGTTCCTCGTGCTAGTCCTGGTCTTGCTGCTTGCTGGATACTCCGTTTTAGTTTAATTACTCTGCAGCCTCTGGTTGCGAAGAAAACCGGATCCAGATTTCACCAAACACATTCACAAAACTAACACTTCACTACAAGGAAATCCACCGCTTGACACCATGAAATGAAATGAGGGGTTGGTAGTATGGTTCGGGTATGGGTTGGAGGTCCTTTTGTTGTAAGATCCACAGTCCTGGATATTGCTTACTGTAGTAGCTTCTTATGCGATGTGGTAATAATGTCCGTCCAACCTTTCCTGATGCCTTGGGTCGAGCAGTAGGAATAATATTTGATCGACTGGTTTAATGAGAGTTCTCTTCAGATTAATGGGTCCTTTCAATAAGGTATTCGCTGGAAGAGACAAACTTCTGGTTCCAATAAAAATCCACTTATAATGTTTTACACTGTATTTATTGCTTTACTCCACAGACATAATCTCCACTTAGATTATCTAAGACTACTCTAGACTAGACATTATGGCTAGACTTTTGCCTAAGCCATCACTGCTAAACTCTTGTCTAAGACATCACTGGCTAGAGTCTTGACTAAGACATCACTGGTTAATACAAATTATTCTGACTCTATATATTATACTTTGTACGTGACAATTCTAGGAATGGCGTCTTCCGTGTTCATGTAAAGATCTTGGACTTTGAACAACATTGAACAATAATTCATATTTTTATTAAAAGCACGTATGATCATGCTATTACAGAACACGCCACCCCTAAAGAATATTGTTAGTCCTCTAACAATTGAAAAGAAAAAAAAAAACAAAGAAATTACAATTTATTTGGGATTCCTCCCCTCTAAAACAATTTATCGTCCTCGATAAATGAAAAATAGTAATCTATGGTACAATCGATTATAGCAAAAGAGAGAAAAATTTGAAAATTTGCAAAATACGAAAAAGTAAAAGTATAAAATTTTGTAGTATGTCTGCAATATAGTAATTAGATAACAATTCTGATGATAATATGAAAAAAAATTAAAATCTAATATTGTTGTAATACTTTGCTGCATATTGTGATTTTTAATAGTTCATTAAAATTATTTTGATTTAGTTTCAACAGCTTGTTTAATTTCAAAAGTAGGATTTTGATAATACAGCAAAATATTATAAACAATAATTAGTTACATTGTTCGGATATTCTTATTGGATACAGTATGCAACCTAATGCTATATGAATTCGCATAGTTGCATAACTTGTGTGACTGCTTTAAAATGATTAGTAGACAAAAACGAAGTTGTGACCTAATTGATTTATATACATCAATAAAACTTCTAAAAATTTAAAAATTAATTATTTGATCCATTATCACTATCATTAATTAGTTTCAATAAAATAATAAAAACAATTTTTCTATTTGCATGAGAATATTAACAAGGTGCAAGATCTCTCTTTCTTTTCACAAATTTAATATAATAAATTGTTTAATTTTGTATGATAATTTATCTATTTGATTCGAATTTAAAATATGATCAAAATATTCTGTCAGATTCAGTTCAATATTTTTAATAGGATGTTTAAAAATGCGCGCGCGATTATTTCTTACTGAAGCTGTATGAGAATCTTGTATCAATCTTCGAAGATTTTTAAAAAAATAGCTTGCACACATGTTGCCATTCTTATACATTACATCTAGATAAAAATGGAAGATAGTGATAATTCGTCTTGTAATCTAATAATGTCTTTGTGTTTCACATACTTTTACATTAATACATTTCTGGGCCCTCTTAATTTTATAACTTTATTTTCAAATTCTATTCTGAACATTCTATTTTTACTATAAAAATATACAATAAAAATATTAATTGGAAATTATTAAATGTAGAATGTCAGTATTAATAAAAAATGAGTGGCCTTTCAATTTCTGAATATTTGATACAAATATATGATTGTATATATTTTTTCTATATTTTGTTTCCATTTGAATTATTGATACTACTCATCAAAATTACTTTTGTTATAAGTGAATAATTACAGCTTTGAACACTCGAAATTCATAATTAGTTATTATCAAAAAAAATAAAAATGCAACTATAAAAACATTAATATGTCAAATGAAATAAATAGATTACGATAAAATTATTCAAAATCAAAATTAAAATATTAAATTAATGAGATTTTAATTGAATAAAATATGTCGCCAATTAATACTTAAAAAATTAAATAATAATAAAATAAAATTTTGTAAAATACATCAAGATTCATAAAATTAACAAATTTAAGACATCATAAGCAAATTTGTATTGCGTGCCTTGTCAAGGTTTGAATCCGAATGTTACGTGATATTTCTTTACTCAAATTTCAAAATAGAAATATGATAGAGCTTGTTATGCTATTAACGCAAATAATCGAAATTAGTGTGGACAATAAAAATTTCAATTAGGAAAAATATTATTATTTTCAATTTACGCAAATAATAGAAAACAAATTTACTCAATCGCTTACTAATTTTCAAAATAAAATTTATTATATTTGTAGAGAAAATTTAGGAAATATTTTTTTGTTCAATATAGCACCAACAAATTGAATTGAATTTAAAATGAAATCATTTAGTATCAATAATTCAAACATGGACTTTTTCTATTTTCCTATTTTTTTTTCAAATGTATAATTCTGTTCTATGGGGATAGTTACATTGCTATTATTGACATTAATTTAAATTTATCCCCTTCATTTCTGTAACATTCTGTGTTGTGGGCAGTTGATTAAATTTATTATTGAAAGTTGCATTTTCAAGTTCAATTGTTTTCACACCAAACTTCTAATTTCATTTTATGTAATATTCGATCACAAATTAAAATTTCATTCTTATGTAATATTTTTAAAATCATTTCTATATCTAACTTTACTCGTGGAAATTTATTCTCATGCAATATTTAATATTATCGATGCAATAAACGAGCGTGTTTTGGTCCTAAAATGAAAATAACGAAATAAATTTATTTGAAAGATTTATCGACTCGTTCCCGCGGATTCATGAGTCTTATAAGTCATCAAAATTACGTCGAATATATTTAAGATCTCGCGGTTTTCACTAACCTTACGAGTCTCCATTCGGGTTTTTCCTACCCTGATTAATTATTTATTTGTCAGATACCTATTGTTTCTTTGAACAATTTAATATTAGGCTATCTGATATGAAGGATTGGCACTATCGCCTGAAAAGTGGCACAATGGCTACACTAAATCCTTTAGGCATTTCGCCTTTATACTGGCATTTAAAGCCACATTAAAAATCGCGACGTAATGAAAAGATCAACAGATGTAAATTTACTCTTGATAGGATACTCAAAGTCATTAACTAGAGTCACTAACTTTTCAATATTACTTTCTGAGTCTTTATATTATTACTTGATGACTTTATTTCTAATCTTTACAATTATTTTACTTTGAAATATTTCTGTTATGAAATTCGGACCTGGCTCGTAATTGTTTTTGTTAAAAAATGCTTAGTTAACAATATTAGCTTGAACTTAACCTTGATGGTTACGTGAAGTCAACAAAATAATAGTGGTGTGAACAATAATCGAACTGCCCGTTGTTACAAAAATGTTACCCAAGTACAACCAAAATCCTAATACTTAAAAAAAATTCAAATTGACAAAATATTATTATTTATATTCTAATTGACAAATAAAATCTTTAAAAAAATTGACGATTATGATGTTCTGGTCTGGATATGTTGAAGGATTGGTTTTTCTTACTTGGGGAGTGAGCCTTAGTCAAGAAGTCTGCGTCGATCTGCCTGTCGTAGTTCTGTCTGCGTAGTTTATCTCGGTAATGCTGCCACCTTTGGTGCCTTTAGTTCCTCGTGCTAGTCCTGGTCTTGCTGCTTGCTGGATACTCCGTTTTAGTTTAATTACTCTGCAGCCTCTGGTTGCGAAGAAAACCGGATCCAGATTTCACCAAGCACAATTCACAAAACTAACACTTCACTACAAGGAAATCCACCGCTTGACACCATGAAATGAAATGAGGGGTTGGTAGTATGGTTCGGGTATGGGTTGGAGGTCCTTTTGTTGTAAGATCCACAGTCCTGGATATTGCTTACTGTAGTAGCTTCTTATGCGATGTGGTAATAATGTCCGTCCAACCTTTCCTGATGCCTTGGGTCGAGCAGTAGGAATAATATTTGATCGACTGGTTTAATGAGAGTTCTCTTCAGATTAATGGGTCCTTTCAATAAGGTATTCGCTGGAAGAGACAAACTTCTGGTTCCAATAAAAATCCACTTATAATGTTTTACACTGTATTTATTGCTTTACTCCACAGACATAATCTCCACTTAGATTATCTAAGACTACTCTAGACTAGACATTATGGCTAGACTTTTGCCTAAGCCATCACTGCTAAACTCTTGTCTAAGACATCACTGGCTAGAGTCTTGACTAAGACATCACTGGTTAATACAAATTATTCTGACTCTATATATTATACTTTGTACGTGACAATTCTAGGAATGGCGTCTTCCGTGTTCATGTAAAGATCTTGGACTTTGAACAACATTGAACAATAATTCATATTTTTATTAAAAGCACGTATGATCATGCTATTACAGAACAGTGTATGTCATTGTCAGTGTGCTCAGTAAATCCACAGTTCCCATTCCTCCTCTAAATCCAAACATCGCGTCGTTAAAAATTCATTTATTTTCTACATACCATTCTATACGTTCTTTCAACATTCTTCCAAAAGTTTTAAAAATACATGAAAGCAATGAAATTGGTCTATAAGAATTCGGTAATGTAGGATTTTTATTTGGTTTAAGACATGGTATTAATATAACATTTCTCCAATCATTAGGGATCCAATTGTTTGCTACTATATCATTAAATATGTTTATTAATTTGATCTTTAGGCTGATTGGAGACTCTTTAATCATTTTATAATATACTTGGTCAAAACCTGGAGCAGAGTTTTTTCTTTTTTTAACGCCTTCTTCATTTCTTTTGAAGTAAAGGGTGCAATTAATTCGTTGTTCTCATCTGAATTATTTTCTGTCTCTATTTGTTTATTTACTGCAAAATCTGGAGTGAAGTTTTTTAGAATATCTTGTCCCAAGTCTACTGATATGGGCTTTGCTGTATTTATCATGTTATTTTTATTATTTAGCCATTTAATCTTGTTCCATATTAAAGTAGGATTTGAATTTTTATTTATTAAGCTAATGAATTCAATCCATTTTTGCTTTTTTTTATATTTTAAAAGTCTTTTCGTTAGAACGTTTGTTTTTTGGAAGTTGATATAATTTTCATAGTTGTACTGCATGCGTAGTTTGCGATATGCTTCTTTCCTTCTAGATATGAGTGCGTCGCATTCTTGATCCCACCACACGGAGGGTTTGAATAACGTTCTTCTTGTGATCTTAAATTTTTTATATTCTTTTCTGCCGCTATTTCTGTAATTCGGATTACATGTTCGTATTTGAACTTCCCCTTTTCTCTGAATATAGGTGATAGTAACAATCGTGTTATATCTTCAGCATATCCTTGCCAATTTGCTTTCTTGATGTTTCACTTTTTTGTGGGGATAATATTTTTGTAAGTTGGGAATTCCACATCTATGTTTATAATGATTGGAAGATGGTCAGAACCCAATGCTTTTGCTCTTATTTCCCATTTGATAGCATCCATGAAATTATTCGAACAAAACGATAAATCTATACTTGTAGCATTACAATGATTTTTTTTCATAGTAGTCGGTTGACCGTCATTTAGAATTATTAATGAATAGTCTTCTATCATAGTCTTTAATGAATAGTCTTTTCCAGCTTTGTTTGTCATGTTGCTTCCCCATGCCAAGTGGTGACTATTGAAGTCTCCTACAAGAAGGATTTGTTCTGAGACATTTGTTATTATGTTTCTCAATTCAAAAAATTCTATCTCAGCTCTGGTTGAACAGTAGACTAAAATTAAACAAAAAGGTATTCCTGTTTTTATTAACAAGGCGCATATTTGACTATTTTCATTTTGATTTATAATTTCATATTTTTCACATTCTATATTATTTTTTACTAATATAGCAGTGCCGCCGTATCCGTTATTTTTGTTTTTCCTGTATATTTTGTAACCTTTGAAATTGTACTCTAGTTCGGGCTTAAACCACGTTTCAGAAAAAGCGGCTATGGCAATGTTCTTTTCCCATAAGAAATATTCAATGCTTTCTTTATTAGCAACTAATGATCTACAATTATATTGAAGGATTTTCAATGTAATTTGTTGTTTCTGGTAGATAAATTTATTTTACTTTCTATGTTTTGGACTATATCCTTCAGAATTTGTAGAACATCACCTTTCTTTTCTCTAAATTTGTATTTTATATTTGAAATAATTTTTTCCAATGGAAACTCATCTATGTCAGTTTTTTTACGAGGTATTTGTTGTTGTACTTTAGTATTTGATTTGTTCATTGTGTCTCTTCTTATTTCCCCACTACTTATGAAATATTTTCTTGATTATCGCACAGTAATATCTTTCGATGTTGATTTAGTCGCAATATATTTTCTTGTTCGTTTCTGATCGGTTATTGTTCGATTATTAATTATTCTTGTCGGATTATTAATTATTCTTGTCCGTGAGGTATTCCGTTTGTTTTGCTGGAAGGTCCGGGAATGTTGATTTGTCTCCAGATTCAAATCCTACAGCATTGGCATATGATTTATTATTTGATAGATATTTAGCTTCCATGTAGCTTAATTTATTTTCCTCCAATTTAAAACAATGGACCATTCTGTTGTAGGTAGCTACCCTGCATTTTACTGCAAATATTGATACCTTCTCGGGCAGTTTCTATCCTCTGAATGTGACAATGCAAACCCGTATTGTTTTGTGTTCATTATCAATTTTTTTATAAATTCTTTTTACCTCCAAAATGGGTAATTCCGAGTATAAATTGGCTATAATTTCTTCCTCTGTTAGGTCAGAGTGTACATCATATATGACTCCTTTCCTAATTAGCATGTGTGTTGGTATAAAAGTTTTTAAATTATTTTCAGTAAATATATCATTGTTAATTAAGTAGTTGGATATTGTGTAGTCATTAACCGTTATTTTTATGCGATTCCTTCCTATTGCTTTAATGTCTATTATTGAATTTGTAAATTGAGGAAATTTTTTAAATATTAGTCTTTCTATTGTCATTTGTTTTAAGTTACCACTACTACTGTTCAAGGATTCCACATAAATGGAATATGGCCCGATATCATTTTCGGAATATTTTAAATTTTTATATTTATTTGGACAAATTATCAGAACTTTTTCTTGAATACTAACAACATTCTGATTATTTTCGGACAATTGTTCACGTTGCTCCATATAACTTGTATTTGTTTTATTCACCATTTCATTATCAGTTTCATTTAAATTAGTATTTTTAATTATATGATCAGGCGTACCTAGGGGGGGGGACGGTGGGGTCGGTCCGCCCCGGGTGGCACTTATTTTGGGGCGGCACTTTTTAATTTACTTATAGTTGTAAAAAGCAACTTATTCATTTCAAGTATAGTAATGGGCCGAAAACCGAAAATGAATTTTTTTGCATTTCTTCACGTTTTGAAGGTTTCTGAACATTTTAGCATACCTCAGAAATGCATGTGTGTGTTTTGTGTGTCCGCATTTTTTCGTTCACGTATTCGGGCGCACGGATTCATCGATTCGAATAGTTCAAAAAACATTCGATTTCTAATGGGAGATGAATGGTGCTGATTAGTTTTTGGCAAATGCAGGTCCAATCGTTTCGGAGATATCGAGCAAAATGTGCAAAAAATATATATTTTTGAGTGAACTAAGCATCCGATTTGAATAATTCAAAAAACATTCGATTCATATTGATAAGGAGACGTGCTGATTACTTTTTGGCGAAAGCAGGTCTAGCCGTTCCGAAAAGTGCCCAAAATGGTAACTCAGTTTTTAAAAGAGCGGAGCGTCCGATTTTAATAATTCAAAAAACATTTTACTTGTACTGACAAAATGAACAACTGATTATATTTTTGGGATGGCAGGTCTAGCGGTTATGGACTCTCAATAAAAATAAGTTAATAAAAGTGTCATTTGGCAAACAAAAATGTTTATTAGACATATGTACATCAAATTATCAGATATTTTAATATTGTGTACCCATTTTGTGTATTTTTTTGGGTTTCGTACCCTGATTTTTAATTTTGAAGTTTATTTATATGGTTCAAACAAATGTCCTCGATATTTTTGACAGTATGAAATAACCGATTTATAAAATTGAAAAATCTTTCGGTTCGTACTCGATCGCGAGGCGTTTTTGCCGTTTCGGAATCGGATCATCCGATTAGATTAATTAAAAAAAACATTTTGCTGGAGTAGACAGTGTGCAAAAAATGCATTTACAGAAAATTTAATAATTTTGAAAATTTTCAAAAAAGTTCAATTTTCGAAATTTTTTATCATTTTCAAAGAAAATACTAAATTTTAAAAATTTAAAAAAAGAGATTTCTTACAAAAATTTGAGAATATTTCGATATTTTCTAAAAAAAATCGAATATTTTCAAAAATTTCCAAATTCTCAAAATATTTAGAAAAAACGTTTTTTTTTAGATTCCAAAAAATTTCAAACTTCTAAAAAAATTCTAAATTATCAAAAATATCAAATTTAAAAAAAATGGACTCTTGTAAACGTGCACATAAGTTGTTCATAAAATACGCTCGTCGCCCAATTTAAAAAGCACTCATAAATTTACAGTATGTAATAAACTATTTGAAATTATTCAAAACAATTATTAATTATTTTCATTCCTTGCCTCACTAGTATAAATATGTTAACGAGTGCATATAAATATGTCTAAATAAGATTACTCTGAGTATTAATTAAATAATTTTGATTAAATAACTTAATAATTTATTAATTTTCCGTAGCGTAAGTTATAGACTATAGGGTTTCTGAATTTTGGCATACCTTAGAAAAAATGGATGTGTTTAGATACAAACTTCCGTCGATAATTGTAGGAACACGCATCGACCGATTTGAACAAAACATTCGATTCGTACAGATCCAGCCGTTTCAAAGATACTGGACAAAAAAGCCAAAAGTTTTTGAGAAAACGAAGCGTCCGATTAAAATAATTCAATTCAATTCATTGTATTGACTAAACAAAGAACTGTTTTTGGGAAGACAGGTCTAGCGGTTACAGAGATTCAATAAAAAAAAGTAAAAAACGACATTTGGCGGTCCAAAATGATCATTAGATATTTTAGATATGCACGTCAAATTATCTGATATTTTCTAGAGATTTTAATAATAAGAATAAATTTAATTTCCATTTCTATGGGTTCCGTATCAATGTCTATCCGTTAGACTGCAACGCGTTTCGATATTTCGTCTCCAAAACAGCTACGCAGCGCGATTGATTTGAAAAAAAAATTACAAATTTTCAAAAAATTTCAAAATATACAGATTTTTCAAAAAGTCAATTTTTCCCAACATTTTCAAAATAAACATTTTTTTTTTCAAAGTTTTCGAAAAATTTTTAATGTTTTTTTTTTTTTAAATTATGTTTTGGTACGGGAAGTTCCAGCAATTTGCCTCAATGCAAGATGCCATGCACCACTAGTTTATTTATATTAATTTATAAAAACCACTATTTGTAATAGAAAGGGCGGCAATCTGGAGATCGCCCCGGGCGGCAAAAGTTCTAGGTATGCCGCTGGTGTGAAGTCCTTAGACAATATTAGTATATAAATAATATATTTATATAGAGTCTATATTATATACTATATTATAGTTATAGATAAACAAGTATAAATTATTTATAAAAAATTATTATAGTCGTTTCTCTCTCTTGAATGGTTCAATCGCAAAACAATTAAAAAATGATTTTTTTTTATATATTATGGAACAAATTTTGTTTACACTTCTATGCATGGGCTTATCTCCGAACAAATGTACATTACCCTGTTTTGGAAAGGACTACTATTTTTAGCGAAAAAAAGATGTCGCTACTAGTTTCAAAATACGAAAAACTTCAAAAATACAAAGGTTTTATCGCTATTTTGTATCAAAGTTTGTGGTTCGCATGTTGTTTCTGTAATTAATTGTATTCAAGTAAGCATTTATATGAAATTTAATATGGCAAAATGTAACGCACCAACTTGTGGTAACTTCAAAAATAATATAAAAATGCATTTCTTTCCGGCTTTATGAAGTGAACAAATTAGAAATGTCCTATTATATTTCACGGAATAGTTCTCATGTCTATAGTTCACAGTGATATAAGAAGAGAAAGACGATCTGATATATGACCAGGAGAATACTCTGCAACTCCAGTGGAAAGGGTAATAATAATTTTGAATATTTTAATACCATTTGCTATTACGACTTGATGTAATATTACAACATGTTATGTTTATTAGATGTTCTTGGGAATATAAATTGCAGCAGAATCTAGTGACTAAGAATAGGAGTGTCTTGATGCCGAGGGCATGTAAAATGTATGACACTACCATTATATGTTGAGGGAGTTAAAAAGTATAGACAAACAATGCAACAATTTAAGGTATAAATTGCAACAGAGTATAAAATTTTCAGAAATATTCTTAACATTCTAGCCGAAAGGACAGCTGCACTGTTCTATTGACACAATCGAATCATAAGAAATTCAAGATTTTGTAGAATGCAGCTTTATTAATGATTGATGGGAAAGCAAAATAACTATCAAATGCAAAGTTAATGTTAAAGAAGAATGATTCATAAATGAATTTTAATTCTTGGAATTTAGTTTTCTATCAATTTTGATATCAATATATATTTTATGTCTGTATGATTTAACTTTTTAAATTTGTTCATTATTTGTCATTTCTTCTAATTATACTATTCCATTATCTATAGTATATACTCTATATACTACATACTTAGACTCTATACTTTACTCTTCTCTTTTAATATATTATTATTAGTCATTAAGAAATTAATATTAGTCAGTTCGTGTAAATTCATTATACTTATTAAAACTTTTACAATATTTCTGTTATATATTATTGATCATTAAGTAATTCATATTGATCGTTCCTTTTAGGTTTAACATTTTATTGTAAATGCTTCTACACAATTTCTGTGTAGCTGTTATATATTATTGATCATTAAGTAATTCATATTGATCGTTCATTTTAAGTTTAACATTTTATTGTAAATACTTCTACACAATCTATGTCTAGTTGTTATATATCATTGATCATAAAGTAATTCATATTGATCGGTCCTTTAAGTTTAACATTTTATTGTAAATGCTTCTACACATCTCTGTCTAGTTGTTATATATTATTGATCATTAGTAATTCATATTGATCGTTCCTTTTAAGTTTAACATTTTATTGTAAATGCTTCTACACAATCTCTGTCTAGTTGTTATATATTATTGATCATTAAGTAATTCATATTGATCGTTCCTTTTAAGTTTAACATTTCATTGTAAATGCTTCTACACAATCTCTGTCTAGTTGTTATATATTATTGATCATTCAGTAATTCATATTGATCGTTCCTTGTAAATTTATCATACCATTGTGAATACTATTTTTAGTTACTTATAATTGTAAAATTATAATACCTATTATTATGTATATATTGATTATTAATTTTATAAAAATTTTAATTGTTATGTAAAAATGTTTGTGATATATTTGAAATATGTTTTGCACTTCGTATGTTTTTTCTCATTTCCAATATAAGAAATTATTTAGGTTTTCTTATTTTGAATTACGTATGCAAACCATATCTAGGAATAATACCAGCGGTTGACTTATATACTGAACAAGTGCTGCCCCCTTCAGATTGCTAAAAATATTAAAATGGAGGTAATGTCAAATGGCCTGAGATAGCGATCTATTTATGTTTACTTATCTATGCTTCTATGGGTAGTACCAACGTTTAGCCACTAGACTGCAACGCGTCGCTTACGCAGCGCTAACAAAAGTTCAAAATTTCCTAAGTTAGAAAATAAGAATAAATTTTTAAAAGTCAATTTTTTTAAACTTTTAAAATTTCCAAAAATCTACTTCTTTCAAAATTTAAACAAAATATTTTTTTTTTATTTTTAACTGAATACTTCTTAAGGGTAGTTATAGTAATGGGCCGAAAATCAAAAATGAAAATTTTTGCAATTCTCCACGTTTAGAAGGTTTCTGGACATTTTGGCATACCTCAGAAAAAATGGATGTGTGTGTGTGTTTGTTGTGTGGCGCACGGAGCAACCGATTTGAATGGTTCAAAAACATTCGATTCCTATTGATAGGGAGATGTGCTGATTAGTTTTTTGGCAAATGCAGGTCCTGCCGTTACGGAAGCAAAGTGCAAAGAGTGCAGAAAATAGAAATCGAGTTTTTGAGAAAACAGGCATCCGATTTGAATGATCTGAAAATATTCAATTAGTAATGATGGAGTAGTGGTTATTAGTTTTGGCAAAAGTAAAAAAATTGCAGTTTTTGAGAGAAATAAGCATCCGAATTGAATAATGCAAAAAACTTTCTGCTTGTGTTGACAAAACAAATGCTTTTGGATAATTTAGATTTCAATTTTAATTCTGGGTGAAGTTTTAAATCTCACGTATATACTTTAAATAAATGTTTCTGACTTTGTGATTTAGTTTATATAAATTCTTATAAATATTAAACAATGTTACAGTATTTATAATAATCTATTTGATAACATTTAATATTCCTCGAACATTACGTTACGGTACGGGAAGTTCCTGCAATTTGCCTTAAGGCACGGTGCCATACTTCCACTAGCTTTTTACATCATTTGATGTCATTTATAGCTATTATTAACCAATAATCATCCCGTGTAAAATTTGATATTCTTTGTTTTAAGCAATTCATTTCATCTCAAATATATTAGAATCGTGTAAAGTGGTCACCAATTTTGAAAAGGTAGAGGGGTAGAGGATTTATACATGGGGAGTTATCTTCGAACAAATGCGCGTTTCACTGTTTTGGTCCTGAGTAGTTCAATTTTTAAAACAGATGGCTCATGTGCACTCAATTTCAACTACAAATTGTTCGTGGTTCATGCAAGTGGCTGTCAAGTATTTGATCGCTGTATGGCTGTACGA
>NW_020536586.1:0-19319 GCF_003426905.1 Ctenocephalides felis
TTCAACAAGACGCATAAAGAAGAAATGCCCTGAAACCTAATCACTTAAAATAAATTTATAGCCTTTAGATAATTATCTACTAGGGGATATTCTCAATGGATAAGATTGTTTACTTGACGTTATAATTCATCACAATGACTTACAGAAAACTGTTGTATTTTTTGATTGTCAAAATAAATAAATTAAAAAGAGAAAGAAAATACTCCGACCAGACTAATGTGTTCGTTCGTTTTCATTATGTGTATTAAATCCACTCGCAATACTTTTTTTCACTCATAAATTACTTATATTTTATTGATTATGTCGATTATTTGCGCATATCGCGAAGTTCATGTAACTTGCCTCAAGGCAAAATACAAATACCAACTAGTTTTTTAGTTAAAGTTCTATAGCTCACTTATATATTTTAAATAAATATTTTTAACTTTACAATTTCGTTTATGATTATGATAATATTAGTCATTTCATTTTATTTAGTTATTTATTTACTTTTTATGTAAACATATATGAACGCCGTCGTAAAATTTATAAGCTCTATATTTTGTTTATAATATATGAAGAAATGAAAGCTACCGTATTTTTTAAATATTGATCGAAATTTTGTTACGCTACGGAAAGTTCCAGCAATTTGCTTTGAGACACGATGCCATGGACCACTAGTTGTTTCTTTTGATAGACTCTCACGGATGTATATGCACAATCATTCATACGCCCTACCCCGAAGGGTCACAGGTTAAATAGAAAAAGCCTTGGAATAAAATATATTAATTGTTGGAATTCTGATATAATATAATATATATTGTAATTACTTTCATTAAATATATACTACAGAAAGATATTTTGTATGATCCCTTATAGCATATACTTCTACCTTGTTGAGATACAAATTGTAGTATAATTAAAGAAAAAAAAAGTTTCGTCTTATATGACTCGATGTGTTAAGCATGATACATAGAAACACTCATATACAAATGATTAAAAAACATCTAATTAGTTAGCAAAATTAACTAATATACAGAAAATAAAAGTAAAAATGTTAAATTTTAATTTATTTGTCTTGTTTAATGGTATGTTTTTTTTTCTATTTTATTCAGGTCATCAGGTCTAATCAGGTCGATTTCCAACCAATATCTTTCGCACAGTTTTTGAATTTTCAAAATCAATTCAGAATTGCGGGCTAAAACGTGGACGAAAGATTTTTCACTTTTCTGCTATATTCTAAGAAACGGCTTGGCCGATCGTCCAACAAAACTGACAAGCAATAGTCCTCATCGAGATACATCGAATGACTTTTAAATTTTTGAAATCGTCCAGTCGTTTTTGACAAAACGTCGAGTTTCGGCAAATATACGGCAAAAAATCTGTTCATATACACACACATACGAAGTTTAAAACAATAATTTTTTGATACTAATTTCAAATTCGATTTATATCAAAAAGAAAAATGCTCATTAATTAAAAAATAGTATCGTTTTGTGACGAAAGTATTCATTTATGAATTTAGTATTGGTTAATTTATATCACAAAGAAAAATACTCATTAATTAAAAAATAGTATTGTTTTGTGACAAAAGTATTCATTTATGAATTTAGTATCGGCTAATTTATATTACAAAGCAAAAAATACTCATTAATAAAAAAATAGTATTGTTTTTGAAAAAAGTATTTATTTATGAATTTAGTATCGGCTAATTTAATCACAAAGAAAATACTCATTAATTAAAAATAGTATCGGCTTTAAATATTAGAATCGGAATTATAATAATTTTAATGGAAACACTTAGCGATTATAAAAATAGTACTTACTTTAGAAAAAACAAGTATCGGCTTTTTAATAATTTTATGGAAATACTTAGCAATTATAAATAGTATTTATTTAGAAAAAACAAGTATCGGCTTTAAATATTAGAATCGGAATTATAATAATTTAATGGAAATTCTTAGCGATTATAAAATAGTATTTATTTTAGAAAAAACAAGTATCGGCTTTAAATATTAGAATCGGAATTATAATAATTTTAATGGAAATACTTAGCGATTATAAAATAGTATTTATTTTAGGAAAAACAAGTATCGGCTTTAAATATTAGAATCGGAATTATAATTTTAATGGAAATACTTAGCGGAAATAAAAATAGTATTTATTTTAGAAAAACAAGTATCGGCTTTGAATATTTGAATCGGAATTATAATAATTTTAATTGAAATACTTAGCGGTTATAAAATAGTATTTATTTTAGAAAAAACAAGTATTGGCTTTAAAAATTAGAATCGGAAATCGAATGTTTAAATAAATTATTTAACGAAAGTTGGTTGCGTGACAATTTCGCAGATAACAAGGTTTTTGCATACAATATACAAAATTTATTATCGTTGATAAACATATGTTCTCGGAGGTAACAGAAATTATATTATCGACGTACGTAATCTTAAACTCTAATTCTTTTTTTATTGTTAATCATTGGCTTCGAACTAGGGGCATTCATAAACATTTTCTTAAAACTATATCGCACTCGAGTCATCGCTTGTTTCGTTCGTTATCTATGAAGAAAGGTGTCGCCGCGACAAAAAAGAGTGAGTGGTGTTCATAAAATGCGGTCGAACTTTTGGTGGGGTCAAAAAATATAGCCTTTTTGAGTAGAATCGGCGCAAAGTGTCGATACCGCCAAAAGAATCGTCCTGAAAAATCGATTACAAAAGTACTCAGTGTCGAAGTCAAAGTATCGATACTTTCTCAGTATCGATACTATCGTTCTAACACTGAACGTGTTTACGGTATATGTTTTTTTAATTTTTAACCCTAATAATTGGGTTTGAAATGACTACTCTACAAAAAAAAATTGTTTTGAACAAAAAATTGAAAAAAAAAGTTGAAACAAAAGACAAGCAGAAAGTTCTTTGAATCATTTAAATCGGACGCTTAGTTCTCTCAAAAAATGTCATTTTTTGCACATTTAGCTCCGTATCTTTGAAATGGCTGGGCCTGTCTTTGCCAAAATCTGGTAAACACTTCTCCCAATCATTACTAATTGAATGTTTTTCAGAACCTTCAAATCGGATGCTGCGTTCTCTCAAAAACTTGATTTCTATTTTCTGCACTCTTTGCTCTTTATCTCCGTAACTGCTGGACCTGCCTTGGCCAAAAACTAATCAGCTCATCTACCTATCAATAGAAATCGAATATTTTTTGAACCATTCAAATTGGTTGATCCGTGCGCCCGAAAACGTGACTGGAAATTTGTATCCATACATACATGCATACACACACATCCATTTTTTCTGGGGTATGCCAAAATGTTCAGAAACCTTCAAAACGTCAAGAAATGTAAAAATTTTCAATTTCGATTTTCGGACCATTACAATAACTTACCCTACGGGAAGTTAAAACACGCCGAAAGTGAAACACATGTGCATTAATTCACAAGTGACTTGATTGCGAGCAAGAAACACATCTACTTAATTGGTGAGCACCGAACCATATAATTGGTGACTCCCACAAAGCAAGGAACACCAGCTGAAATTTTAACTGAGGTAAACTATATAAAATATAATAATGTTTTCAACATCTACACCTTCAAGAGTAGCCCAAGATTACGAAATGGATCATACGCAAGAACTTCTAATTGCATTATGTCGAAAAACTAGTGGGGTGGGTGGCATCGTGCCTTAAGGCAAATTGCAGGAACTTCCCGTACCATAACGAAATGTTCGAGGAATACTGTATGTTTTCAAATAGATTATTATAAATATTGTAACATTGTCTAATATTTATAAGAATTATATAAACTGAATTGCAAAGTTGAAATTATTTGTTTAAAGTATATTAGAACTATAGTCAGAATTAAAAATAAAATCTGAATTATTTTCGATTTACAAAAAATTAAAAAAAAAAAAAAATGGAACAAAATTTTTTTTTCCAGAATCAATTATTTTGTTAAGACAAGCAGAAAGTTCTTTGAATCATTCAAATCGGACGCTTAGTTCTCTCAAAAACTGCCATTTTTTACA
This sequence comes from Ctenocephalides felis, assembly GCF_003426905.1. Lineage (NCBI taxonomy): Eukaryota > Metazoa > Arthropoda > Insecta > Siphonaptera > Pulicidae > Ctenocephalides > Ctenocephalides felis. Next base: position 4,008 of record NW_020536586.1, read on the forward strand.
TATTTAGCTCCGTATCTTCGAAATGGCTGGGCCTGCCTTTGCCAAAAACTAATAAACACTTCTTCCAATCATTACTAATTGTATGTTTTTTAGATCATTCAAATCGGATACTCCGTTCTCTCAAAAAGTCGATTTCTATTTTCTGTACTCTTTGCTCCGTATCCTCGAAACGGCTGGATCTGCCTTTGCCAAAAAATAATCAGCTCTTTCCCCTATCGATAGGAATCGAATGCTTTTTGAACCATTCAAATCGGTTGATCCGTTCGCCCGGAAACGTGACTGGAAATTTGTATCCATACATACATACACACACACACACACATCCATTTTTTCTGAGGTATGCCAAAATGTTCAGAAACCTCCAAAACGTCGAGAAATGTAAAAATTTTCAATTCCGATTTTCGGCCCATTACAATAACTTACCCTACGGGAAGTTAATAAATGATCTCACATTAGAGATCGAAAGCTTAAAACAGAGTCGAAGAGAGAACAGCGAGAGCAAGAGATCCAATAGCTAGTCAAGGAACAGACAAGGTCGGTCAAAAACACCTACAAAATCACATGTATGTTACTACCACAACAGGTTTGGAGAGAAGACTAATAAGTGCATAGAACCTTGCATTCTTAAATCACCGCTGAATTCGGAAAACTAGCATCACCATTAACATTAGGAGCTGCACGCAATGATAGTAATACAAAATCCGTCTGTTCAGAGCTCCGATTAAGTATAATAGACAGAAAATCCAGAATACAATTCCTTATTGACTCTGGATATATTCTTCCAATACTCCCAGCTAGCAAGTTTGCAACCGGACGTGCCAATAAAGATCTTGTCCTGTATGCAGCTAACTCCAGTTGCATACCTACTTATGGGAAGAAGACTTTAGAGCTGGATTTATCATTACGCAGAGCTTTCACTTGGCAATTCACCGTTGCAGATGTGGCAACAGCCATAATTGGTGCAGACTTTCTTAGTCACTACAACATCCTAATTGATCTCAAAAAAAAAGATTGATTGATTTCTCTACAGGCTTAACCTCTGATGAGAAAGTTCTGAAAGCTGATAATATCAACATCTCCAGAATATATACCTAGCAACCGTTCAAAGATCCACTAACAAAATATGTATCTATCATTAATTAACCACAGAAATTAACTATTAAACAGTCTCCTTTTGCGCACAGAATCTCTACAACAGGTCTACCAGTTGCTGCCAGGTTCAGGAAGATTTTCAGTGAAAAAGCTATAGCAGCAAAAGCCGAAATTCAAAATCTCCTAAACAAGGGCATTTTAAGACCGTCAAGCAGTCCGTGGGCAAGCCCTATTCATATGGTGCCAGAGAAGAATGGAACAGATAGTCTTTGCGATGACTACAGAAAACGGAATGCGAGCACATTACCTGATAAGTATTTTCCACCATTAATTCAGGATATTTTTCTAGCATTACACAGAAAAAAAATATTCTCTACGCTAGACTTTGCCAAAGCTTATCATCAAGTTCCGATGCATGAAGAGGACATTAAGAATACAGCCATTTTAACCCCATGAGGATTGTTTGAGTATATCTGCATGTCGTTTCGAGTGAAGAATACTCAGACTTTCCAACGATATATAAATCATATTTTTCAAGATATTGACTTTGTGTTCATATATGTGGATGGCATCCTGGTTATGTCTGAGAGCATGAAAGAGCATCATCGTCACCATGAAATAGTGTTTGAGCGACTTCAAGAACTCTCATTTGTCATCAACATTGAGAAATGCGTCATGGGCAAGGATAAAGTAGATTTTCTGGGATACAAGCTTAGTGCGAATGGCTATTCTCCATCATCATACCGAGTGGACAAAATATTAAACTTTCCACAACCAACCACATTTTTGGAACTACGTGGGTTTCTAGAAATGGTGAATTACTACATGAAGTCAGTACCAAAGGCAGTAATAATACAATCATCCTCAAACAATTTCCTATGCAGTTCAGTGAAGAAGGACAAAACTCCAATTGTCTGGAACCAAGAATCTCTTGAGGCTTTTGATGACACAAAGAAAGCACTTACAAATGCAGCATTACTTTACAGTCCAGCTGCTTCAGAAAACATCCGCTTAGTAACTGACGCATCTACAACAGCCATTGGAGCCACTCTGGAGCAGGAAGAAAATGGTGCATGGCACCCTATCGGTTTCTACTCCAAAAAGCTCACATCTACTGAACAGCGGTATTCAACATATGATCGCGAGCTACTAGCCATCTTTGCTGCCATGAAGTATTTTTAATATCTGCTAGAAGAAAAACACTTTGTAATCAAGACAGACCACAAGACAGGCAGCGTCGACAATTAGAATACATATCGCAGTTCTCTACTGAAATCGTGTATGTGAAAGGTCGGGAAAATGTAGTGGCAGATACATTATCTAAAATCAACACTATCAAAATGCCTACAAGACTATCAGCTGAACAGATATGCATAGAGCAAAGTATGGATCCAGACATGCAGGAGGTGCTTGGTGGAGAAACTTCTCTCAAATTACATAAGTTAACATTAGATGGTTTTGCGATCTATTGTATTATCGAGTCAAATTTTGTTAAACCATATGTTTCACAGAAACTCCGCAAAACTGCATTTAATGTAATACATGGTATTTCTCATGCTAGCATTAGGACTACATCCAGAGAAGTCCGCAAACGATATGTATTGGAAATGATATTACTACTTGGACTCGTCAATGCATCTCCTGTCAAAAGTCCTAAGTCCAAAAACACAACCGCTTTAATCTTAAGCACATTCTTGTACCAGATGAAAGATTTTAACATCCATATTGATATCATTCACTTACCAAATATTAATGGTTTCTCATATTGTTGATCTACGAAACTTATTTAAGGAAGACATAAAAGCATCACCAGCAGAAATGGTCTACGGAACTACGTTGAGACCTCCAGGTGATTTTATCAATGTATCTGATAACTCAACAAATCCACAAGTATTTTTAGATAATTATCTCCAAATCATGTGTGTGTTAAAACCAACACATACTGCTCATCACAACAAGGGCAAAATGTTTATTTTGAGTGATATGGACAAATGCACACATGTATTCCTCATGGCAGATCATGTACGGAAGCCTCTAGAACCACCTTACAGTGGGCCTTATGAAGTTCTAGAGCAAGTTACAGACCGGATCTACAAACTCCGCATAAACAGTAGAAAGATTAAAACCCGCTTACAGTAACAAATCAGATGCTGATTGTGAATCAGATTCGAATTCACATCACAGACCATCAGCAACGAAACCAACTAAAAAGACTCCAAAAAAGAAAGTTACGTTTAACATATGACGTGAAATTTTTTTTGACACATACCCGTCAATTTTTTTATTTTGGGGAGAGTACTATGGCGTCCCCTGACATCTAACCATAATTAAATAAAAACAAAAGTTATCGAAGTAATCGCAATCATCTTTTATTTGTACGTCAATAAAATATTGTTTGTATCTCAAGTTAACGTGTTCGTATTTTCTGATCGAATTAAATCATCATCGAAGTTAAATCGTACTTTAATCGTTTATTAACTAAATATTTAGTTTGTAATAATATGTGGTAATCCGCATGATAGTAAAAAATGCACCAAATCTAAAGAATTGTTAGCATTTTGCGCATACTGTGAACTATAAATTATAACGGATGATTATCTTATATAAACCTAGTGAACAGTAAATCTAAAAAAAATCCAAATCAAAATTATTCAAATAATCATATGTTTTTAATGCAAAGTTTTCTACTATTAATCATCGTAATGAAATATTTTTTATTGCAGAACATATGCCATATGCTCAATAAAATAAATCTTGTAAATGAAAATTTTCAGGAAGTATTAATTCAAATCTCCCCCATTTTTAAAATAAGTCCAATTATGTGTTTAAACAGCTTATGCCTGCAAAATACAATTATTATTACAAGTTATCAACTCTTATAAATGAAAATAAATAATTGATGTTCAAATTTCTAAGATTAGAATTATCGAATGCAAATGGGCTTTTACAGCATAAACATGAATGAATAGGGTTCCACAGTCAAAATAAAATCAATATATTACTGATAAGTAAAACAGACTTCACCAAATACTTCAACTTATTTGTTATTCAGTACTCAGACGGTGTCGACAGTCGTATTGATTAAGTCCAACATTTCTCATTTTAAGCTCTAGAAGTACGACAACGAATTCGTTCAAGCAACATCAATCCATGTTTAACTTTCTTCTTTTTCTCTTTTCTATTTCTGCAATATATTGTCCTCCCCAGTATACTATTTGCGCTTTACAATTTTCTGATTTCTTTTCATCTCTTGGAAAGAAATTTATTATCGGCGTAGACACATTTTGGGGATCAAGACTGATTAATCTAAAAGGATCAACACTTTATGAAGTTATTGATAAACAACGTTATTCTATTCTTTCAATAGAAACTCCGATCTACTGACCTACTGACCCAAGAAGAAGCCCGACCTACTGGATTTCTTCATAGTAAAAGGATTAAACTGCAAATATACTGATGTTCATGCTAGCTATAATCTTTCTTCAGATCACTCCCCGATAATTGCTACTATTTCTTCTTGTATTTTTAACGTCAGTAATCCTATTAGATTTCATTCAACAAAAACTAACTGGGAGCTTTACCATTTCTAAATAGAAGAAAAACTAGAGGTGTATGGCATTGTGCCTTAAGGAAAATTGCTGGATTTTCCCGTACCGTTACCTTAATATTCCTCGAAATGCTCGCGGTATATTTAGTGTTTTCAAATAGATTATTATATATACTGTAAAAATTTCTAATATTTGTAAAAACTATATAGACTGAATTACAAAATTAAAATTATTTATTTAAAGTATTTGATTGCTCTCAGAAACTGCATTTTTTGAAAATTTGGCTCTATATCTTCGAAATGGGTGCGTTTGCCATCGCGAAAAACAAATGACCACTTCTCCTAATCATTAAAAATTGAATGCTTTTTGGATCATTCAAATCTAATACTTTGTTCGTGCACTCTTTGCTCCGTGTATCCGTATCGACTAGACCTGACTATACCCAAAACTAATTAGCACATCACCCTATCAATATGAATCGAAAGTTTTTTGAACCATTTAACTCGGTTGATCCGTGCGCCCGAAAACGTGGACAAAAAATGCAAGCACACAAAACATGGGAGTGGAATTCGATCCTCCGACGATACGCAAAAATAAAAGTCCAGTCACTTTACTACTAGGCTACGACTGAACTGATAAGAGTGCACGTTGCAAGCTATGTGTAGCGCGCGCTGCTAAAATGCAAACTTTAATTTAAACTTAAACGAAAAACTAAACCGCTTTTCATAGCCCTCTAATATTTTACCACGGTCAGTTTGGGCATAAAATCTACCACTGTGCCAAATTTCATCAAAATCCGAGACGAGCAATGCGCGGGTTCTCCTTTTTAGTAAACTTGGAAAACAGCTGTAAACTCTGAAAACAGCTTAGTAAACTCTGAAAACAGTATAAACTTCTTCTCTTTGAAAATAATAGTTAAAAAATCATTAAACTTAAGAATGAGAAACCGCGTGGATTCGTATCTGATGAGTTCTTATCAGAGAAAGAAGTTGGCTCTTTATCCAAATCAGGATCATTGGTTTCTTTAAAATAAGAGTTCAGAATTGTAGAATCCAATAAATAATTTATGTCATCATTTTGTTTTGACTCGTCGCTATCACCGATAATGAGAGGTTGCATCAAAAGACGATTTGTTGAGTTAACGGACAAGGAGAGTTTGAATTGCGATTCCACTGACCATTTGATAGCGCATTCAATTCATGATCCAAGGTCTAGGATCAGAATTAACTTTTGTGTCAGCAATAAACACTGAGGTCTGGGTATACCAAATGAGTATACCACGAAAGTCCGGTATCAGGTAGTAAGTGCGTTACCTACGATGGTCCGAGGACTGGACGTACCTTATAAGTAGTCACTGAAGACCAGTGATTATGGTGCTGCATCAAAATTTATTTTTCTTAAATCCTCGAAAAATACTCCTTCTTTGTCTTCATCTCAAGCGTCGTGGGTCAGCAATGTGAGAGTAGTAATGTATATGAAAGTATAAACCCCAATTGTATAAAAATATATAAAATTTATTGATTATAAAAATATTACGATATCAAAATGACAAGTCCAATTGTTTTCTCTCTTATGACTAGCCTGCTTGATCCCCACAATAATATTTCCAAAAGCAATTATTTTGTCAAAACAAGCAGAATTTTTTTGAATCATTTAAATCGGATGCTTAGTTCTCTTAAAAACTGGCATTTTTGCACAATTTGTTCGGTATCTCCAAAATGGCTAAACCTGCCTTTGCCAAAAAATAATCCCAATCATTACAATCATCCAAATTGGATACTCCGTTCTCTCAAAACCTCGATTTCTATTTTCCGCACTCTTTGCTCTGTATTTCCGTAACGGCCGGACCTGCCTTTTCCAAAAACTAATCAGCACATTCTTTATCAATACAAATACAATGTTTTTAAACCATTCAAATCGGTTGATCCGTGCGCCCGATAACGTGAAAAATGCGGACATACAAAACACATTCAAAACGTGAAGATATGCAAACATTTTCATTTTTGATTTTTGGTTCGTTACTATAACTACCCTACGGAAAGGAATAAAAACACAAAAAATATGTTGAGTAATGTGTTCGAACGAACAAAACCTTTAACGTGTATTTCTACATAATAATCATGTAGTAATATATATATACGACAATCAATCGTATTCGATTAATCGTGCTTCGAGCATTTGTCCTTGATACGTCCCCTCCCATTCCTATCAATACGCCTATTGAAATAATTCAGTCGAGTATGGTTGCTCGGTATGGGCGTGTTTCTCGCTTCACAATATTGCATTTCATAACTTTTAGTCAAATTAGTTTTCAAATCTTTTAGTTATTCATAATTTTTTCTAAAAAAATGTTTTTCTCTAATATGTTATTAAGTTTAATTTTTAAAATAAATTTTTGTTGAGTGTTTTTGTCCTGTGGTGTGTATAATGTTTCTCTATGTTATAATTAATCTATATTGGTGTTTATATTAGTTAATAAAATTTTCAAATTGTTGTAGTTGCTGAATGATGACACGCATCTTGTGTCGAAACGTATAAATAAAAGTTTTTATACTTTATACCTTTTTTATTTCGACGAATGGGCTGGTAGTTACTTTGAAATATGTTTCAACGTCGAAAAAACTATCAATATATATATATATATATATATATATATATATATATATATAGCGGAATGAACAGTGTCATACCTGACAGCCGTCACTTGATTAGTGATGAACACACAACTAAGTGAACGTCGTATCTAGCAAGCCTGGCGCCAGATTATGTTTCGAAAAAAAATGTATAAATTGTTCTCTCTGATTTTTGTTTCCGTGATTTTTGTCGAACAAATTTAGTGAATCATTTGATATCAAAATTGTATATCACATTAGTTTCTTTGTAAAGTCTGGAGTTATCAATAAACTCGCATTATCATCGCGTTAATATCGTGACACTTACTGTTTCATTTCAAAGTATACTTAATTAATCTCGTGGCACTAAACGATGCATCAAACAACATGGCAACCGCCAGCAAAAACTCAACAAAAGTTTACAAGAAAATTCAAGATGGCAGCCCGAGACTTTTCGCCGGGGGGGGTGATCTGTAGCGACCTGTCAACACACATCGCATCTCAACTTGACAGATAAACATTATTTTTGGCTCATCATAGTGACAGCACTGCGCGCGAACAAAAGCGCAAACGTCAGTATTCGGATCTCTCTCTTGTTTTCCTAATGTCTAACTTTTAAAATCACAATTCATAATACTTTACCTTTTAATCTTAAATACACAAATATTATCTACGTTTTATAAATGATAAATATAATCACACATAGTGTTGTTATTATTTCATCATAAAAAAAATATCTAATATAAAGACTACAAGTTTCTTTATATATTTATATATATATATATATATATATATATATATATATATATATATATACATATATATGTATAAATTTAGTGTCACACCTAACGTCCGCGGTAAACGCCTAAAATACTGAACCGATTTAAAATTTATTGTGCTCACCGTGTACATGGATCCCATTTAGGACATAGGGTATATTAATAATCTCAATTAAAAGTCGAAATTTTATATTATTTAATTAAAAAACATTTTGACATTTTACCTTAGTTTGAGTTCTGTCGAGAGTCTACAACTCTAAACCAAAGACCATAGAGCAACGAATGATTCGAACGCAAGAGTTCATGATGCGTTTCTATAGGCGCTTGGTAACATAGTTACATATAGATAAGCATACGGCAAAATATATTTGTGAGGTTAGGTTATTATATGTCAAATGCTTATTGAAAGCGGAGTTTATAGCAGAGAATATTTCTATTAACGGTATGTATACTAATATATTGAACACCGTTATATTATTACACGATACAAATCAAGCATTAAAACAAAATTTATCATTTTCCTAACAGCAACTAAATCTAATAAATTATCTATTGATGATGAACGTAGTGATAAACTTGCAGTTCACTGAGCAATATATAAATTGTATTGGTGGTGCGTCTATTGAGTCTATTGAAAAATAACCATGTAAGCATTGAAACATTGACGAAGGCAACAAACCTACTGTAAATTAACACAAGCACTATTTGTTTGTCTTTCTTTTAATTAACTATTTTGCTCATTGAAAGATTGCAATTGGTGCAATAAAACAGAAGGCATGTGCTGCAAGAAAGTTTTAAGTGAGAAGTGATTTTTTTACAACGGATTCCTACGATACCCTCAAATTGCACAATACCATTCAAGAGATTACAATTTGTGATACGATTGGCATTTGCAATGAATATCACCAAGGCTCAGGGACAAACAATGCCCGTTTTTGGATTTAATCTAGAAAATCGATGTTTTTTGCACAGACAATTATATGTTGCACGCTCATGTGTGAGATCGCCGAAAAATTTATTTGTGTAGGCCAAAGAGGATTTGGTCAAAAATATCTTGCATCAATTAGTTTAAAACTAGATTTATAAAAGCATATATTATTGAGTAATAATAATTGAATTGGAATATATGATCCAGCTATATGGAATGTTAGATATTGAAATGTGTAAATAATTGAAATTAGAATATTGTATGTAATGTAATAAATTATTTATAATATATATATTTTACTAGCTGACCCGCCAAACGTTGTTTTGCTAAATAAGATATATTCTAAACCATTTCTAGAGAATCAAAATATTAATACTTTAAGTGCATAAGGATGTGTTGTTTGAATGCTGTATACAATTAGGTATTATAAAAACAATAAACCCCATTAGTTTGTCTATATTTTGTCAATACAATCAAACTGCAAGTTTTATACACTTTCTATAGAAAACATCGTATAATTCAATCCGAGTCTTTTTGGTCTTTCGGCTTATTAATTACGTTTCAAGTTCTTCAGATTCTTTTTGGATTCTGGATTTTGTGTATAATAGTAAATAATACTACTGAGCTTATACAAAATTTTCAACTTTTTGCAAGGAGAGATAAAAAATGAATTAAGTATTTCTCTCTTTGACCTGCTTTTTAAAAAGTTTCAAGTAACATTCGATGAATTAAAATTAAATTTAATAAAAAGTATATATGTAGAGCAGCGAGACACAAAGGTCTAATTTGACTTTGAGGCAAATATAAACTATATTGTGAAAACCATAACAATATATCACAGCAAATAAACATATCAAACGAACAATTATCTGAGTTCAGTAACTGCCTTCTACTTCATCATTGTAGAAATGTGCTTTTTTGATTTCTTTCAAAATTTGTGTATCTAGACCTTTTTACCCTATAGGCGGGTAACTTGAAACGGGCAGGTGGCAAAAAGATTTAAAGCCTTATTATTGTTTAAAGATATTTTACCAAATAATTACATTTTTAACTAATGCTAAAACTACCAACGGAAGAAAATACTTTATTATGGATTTTCAAAGATTACAGTTATCTCCCCATTTCAAAGATTATCGTTTTCAAATCAAGGTTGTAGCTGGCTATACATCTTTTTTCCTCTACTTTCAAATATTGTTATTAAACAATGCTTAACTTTACTGATTTTGGCCAATCGGTGGTGGACCTTTTTAATCCCGGACTTTCATATATTACTATATATTCTGCGATAAATTCTGGGAAATTATAACTGGAAAAATGTTATTCGATAAAATGTCCATTTGATCGATACAAATTTTGATTCTGAATTTAAATAAAATCAATAAAAAAATAATATAACCTAGAAAATGTTTTATAAATACCAATGAGTAGATAATTATACAAATGAGATCTTTCAGAGCACCGTGTTTGAGAAAAATATGCCAAAAAGTGCATTTTCATATTACATTTCAAAAAAGTTGATATTTTGAGTCTCTAGTAACACTTGCTGCCCGTTTACTAACGTTTTTGTATAAAATAAAACTACAAACAAAACTACTTACTACAATTTATCATAATTAAATAATATTCGCGTAAAACATCCTATTAAACGTAATTGAACATCATCTGTCAAAAGCGTTTGACATTTCACGAAATTGCCACCGTCAATGTTTTATTTAAATTACGCTTCAATAAAAATTTTCAAATTAAAAATGTAAAGTTTCTACGCGGATTTGAAATAATTTCTCACCTTTTGGACTTTCTCTCGATTGGCACGAATTTTTCAAGACTAAGACTGGCCAAATCGATTCAGCCGTTTTCGAGTTTTATTCGGACATTTGAAAGAGAGCTCCATTTTTATATATAAGATATATTGTGATATTTAATTTTAGGATAATATTATGCAGTTCATTGTATGTTTGCATAATGTTGTTTATTAAATATGTGTATGTTGGAAGTAATATAGGTGGTTGTTTATTAGTTAATAGCAAATTTGCTTAAAATATTAGATATTATAATTATTCGTAATTATGACGAGAATTATCTAACAGTGTAATTTGAATATATATATATATATATATATATATTATATATTGTTATATATAAAAATAGAGCTCTCTATCAAATGTCTAAGTAAAACTCGAAAACGGCTGAATCGATTTGGTCAGTCTTAGTCTTGAAAAATTCGTGCCAATCCAGAGATGGTCGGAAATGTGAGATATTATTTCAAAATCGCGTAGAAACTTTACATTTATTTTGATTTGAAAATTTTTGTAGAAGCGTAATTTAAATAAATTATTTATATACAACAACGTTAGTAAAACGGCCGCAAGTGTTACTAGAGACTCAAAATATCAACTTTTTGAAATGTTTATATGGAAAATGCACTTTTTGGCATATTTTCTTAAACACGGTGCTCTGAAAGATCTCATTTGTATAATTATATACTCATTGGTATTTTAAAACATATTCTAGGTTAAATTATTCTTTATTTATGTTATTTAAATTCAGAACCTAAATCAGGTATTGATCAAAGGGACACTTTATCGAATAACATTATTCCAGTTATAATTTTCCAGATTTACCGAAGAATAGATAGTAATATATGAAGGTCCGGGGGGTTAAAAAATTCCACCACCGATGTGTCGAAAATAAGTAAAGTCAAGCATTGTTTAACAACAATATTTGAAAGTACAGGAAAAAATATGTATAACCAGCTATAACCTGGATTTGAAAACGGTAATCTTTGAAATGAGGGAGATAAACGGTTCTCTTTGAAAATCCATAATATAAAAAGTATTTCTTCCGTTGGTAGTTTTTAAGCATTAGTTAAAAATGTAATTATTTTGTAAATACCTTTAAAATTATAATAAGGCTTCAAACCTTTTTGCCACCTGCCGTTCAAGTTACCAGCCTAAAGGTGAAAAGGTCTAAATAACAAATTTTTGAAAGACATCAAAAAAAGCACATTTCTACAATGATGAAGTAGAAAGCAGTTACTGAACGTTAGTCAGATAATTGTTCGTTTGATATGTGTTATTTGTTGTGATATAATTGTTATGGTTTTCACAATATAGTTTATATTTGCTCAAAGTCAAATTGGACCTTTGTGCCTCGCCCTGCTCTACATACAAACTTTTTATTAAATTACTTTAATTCATCGAATGTTACTTGAAACTTTTCAAAAAGCAGGTCAAAGAAGAAATACTTACTTCATTTCTATCTCTCCTCGCAGAAATTTGAAATTTTTGTATAAGCTCAGTAGTATTATTTACAATTATACATAAAATCCAGAATCCAAAAATAATCTGAAAAACTTGAAACGTAATCAATAAGTCGAAATACTAAAAAAGACTTGGATGAATAATACTATGTTTTCTATAGAAAGTGTATAAATCTTCCAGTTTGGTTGTATTGACAAAATATAGACAAACTATGAGGTTTATTATTTTATAATACATCATTGTATTACATTGCATTAAAACAACGCATCATTATACACTTAAAATTGAATACATTCATCTTATTTGTACATTCTGCTTGTTTTGACAAAAAATTGCTTTTGGAAATATATTTTATTTTTATTTAAATTGTGGCTTGAAAATAACTGCTTTAGTTTTTTTTTACTTATTGTTACTACCCGAATCAAATAACTCATCAATATATTATATATATAATATATAGATATATATATATATATATATATATATATATATATATATATATATATATATATATCTATAGATATATATATATATCTATATATATATATATGTATATATATATATATGTTATATTGGTTGGCACCGCGTTGATGAACAGAAAGGGCTGTTGGCGCCGCTATATGCAAATCGGTGTTGTTGCTCTGGACCTTCCGGAGTCCCTGAAAACTCACTTTCTGAAATACTTGAGATTGATAAATGAAAAGACTATTCAAAAAACTTCACTTTATTTCACTTTAGTACAAGGAACTCGGAGGTATTGGAAGAGAAGTGTTTGCCCGGCGACCGACAGATTAAGACTGATTTATTTCATAATTATTAAAACTAAAATCCTTTGAAACGTAGTGGGGATTTGTCTCGAATATTCTATGCAACGAAAAGGACAAAGTAATGAATTTAGCTGATTAAACAAAATGTTATTCATGCGAACTTGGTGAGAATTGTTAACTAGGCGGAATGTCGATAATATGATCTTGGTGAGATTTGTCGATGTAAATTCATGATTTCGTGAGAGAATGTGTAATGTCAGCTACTATACGTAATAGTCTGAGAAAAGTTAATATGAACCGTTAATATGTTGGCAGTAAAACACCGCTGCCACCAAATAATATGTTGGGCACCGCGTTGATGAACAGAAAGGGCTGTTGGCACCGCTATATGCAAATCGGTGGTTGTTGCTCTGGATATAGATTCGTGCGTCTATATAAGTTCTATTATTCACAATAAACAGTAAAACACTATAATAACACGAGTTTATAATAACTCCAAAACTTATTTTTAAAAATAAAATAAATTCTTTACGTTCGACGCATTGGCTGTTTTATTAATTTCAATATGTTCAAACGTCGAACTAAAAATCCTCAAAAAATTAAATAAATTCTTTACATTCGACGCATTGGCTGTTTTATTCTTTTCAATATGTAATATATAATATTATATATATATATATAAAATATATACTATTCTCATATCTGAACTGTAATCAGAACCTTACGGCCAATGAGCAGTTGGTACTGAAACTTCTCCTCACATCGTATTCATAGATGGTAACCCAATTGGACAATGGAATATGGATGGTTAGTCCATCCATAGTTGATAATTTTTAATATTAGAATTGCTCTAGGACGGCTGACATGCCGGGCAAAGGCTATTTTCACTTGAATCTTATTACTATCTATATTGTCAAGTAAAAATCGTTGTCATTGCCTGAAAACAAGCTGGCCATATTTGTACATGATTTAAAATTATAAGTGTTACATCACCTGCCCGTGTATTGTAGAAATCCTCTTTCAAGTAAACCCCATGCCAGTACTTTCTGAAAGATGCGAACGCTGAAAAAAATATAATTAATTTTATTTACTATCTGTATTTAGAATATCTATAATTAAAATATTAATAACCTAATTTTATGTTATTTCTTATTTTTTATTATAAGGCATTCCAGATACTTTACAGATTTGAATATTTTTAACTTTCCGAAGGTGAAGATTATGATTTCATCAGGAAAATCCGATTTGCTAATTTTATGTTTTCTCGACGTTTCAAGCCATTCTGAGTCGAATGAGATCAATTTGAAAAAAGTATATATGTTTTTGTGTGAACAGATTCTTTGCCGTAAATCGATGTTTTCTCAAAAACGGCTGGACCTATTTTAAAAATATATAAACCATTCGATATATCTCGATAAAGACCAGCGTTTATCAATTTTGCGCGACAACCAGCCAAGCCGTTTCTTTGTAATAGCATAAAAGTGAAAAAATGTTTCGTCCAAGTTGTAGCCAGCAATTTTGAATCGATTTGAAAATTCAAAAAACAGTTCTAAGATATTGGTTGGTTATCGTGCTGATTTATTAACTTTGCTTAGAGTAGTCATAGTAATGGGCCGATAATCGAAAATCCAAATTTTTGCTTTATTTCACGTTTTGATGGATGTATGTGTGTGTACGTGTTCTGTGATTCCGCATTTTTTGTTTACGTTTTTGGGCGCATGGATCAACCGATTTCAATGGTTCAAAAACATCCTATTTCTATTTAGGATTAATATTAGTTAGTCTAATTATTATTAGTATGGATAGGGAAATGTGCTGATTAGTTCTTGGCAGAGGCAGGTCTAGCCGTTACGGAGATACGAAGCAAAGAGTGCAGAAAATAAAAATCGAGGTTTTGAAAAATGGGGTATCCGATTTGAATGATCTACAGTACATTCAATTTGTAATTATTGGAAGAAGTGGTGATTAGTTTTTGGCAAAGGCAGGTGAATGAACAAAAAATGAAGTTTTTCTTCCGATTCAAATTATTCAAAAAACTTTTTGCTTGTATTGACAAAACAATTGCTTTTCAGGATTAATTTTTTTTTCTTTTTTCATTTTTTTTATATCGAAAATAATTCAGATTTTAATTTTGATTCTGGCTAAAGGTATAAGCTAACTTATACACTTTAATAATTAAATGCAAATCATTGAGACTTCTACGTGCAATATTAAATAAATAACTTTAACTTTGTGATTCAGTTTATATAATTTTTATAAATATTAGACAATGTAGCAGTTTTTATAATAAGCTATTGAAAACATTCAATATTCCTCGAACATTTCG